>NW_027069780.1:0-73627 GCF_002906115.3 Quercus suber | reverse complement strand
TTTATATAGTGGTATTAAAAATAGTTAATGGTAACTTTGGACTTGTCAAGAGTTGACAGAAAAGCCCAAGGCCCATTGGAGCTAGTGTCTTATTGGTCCCTTTTGGTCCCACTCCAAGCCACACACTTAAGCCCAATTGGTAAGGCCCAAAAGGCCGGCCCAATTAGATAAATTGGTTAGATACAAAGGGAAAAACGTACAGAAAAATATAAGTGAGGAAAACATCATGAAAATGGTGTGGAAGTGAGTTTTTGTCACTCACAAGTTATCCCTTTGTTACCAATTGAGAGACCACACATCTTGGGCGTTAGTGGAATTGGAGTGAAGATTAAAAGTAGTCCCAAATACTTCAATCTTTGTTTTGAAATTCACCGCTTCAAGGTACGATCTCTTGTTCTCTAATTCTGAAATTTACTTTGTGCATGTTATCAATATTGAATGAAGTAGATCCGTTTAAAACTTATTTTCCGCTGCATTTATCTTTATAACCATCACTTCCATGGTTCTATACCCATAGACCTCCCTTCTGAGGCTGGAGGGGCAAATGGTACCCGTTATTTCACTCTAAAAATAATGGCACTAGGGGGGAAAAGGTTATTTATACAGAAAGTTGTGTACCTTCTCTACATCCTTCATCATCTGGCCTTTTTCTCCATTTGGCGATTCTGTGGCAATCTTATTCACAAACTCTCCAAAAAGATAAGAATACCAAGGAAGGGATCCTCCATTAATCAGAGCTCCCAAACAACCCAAGATCACAAGAAATATATCCCACCTTGTTGAATACTTGAACAAGCCAAGCAGCCCAATTGACTTTGCTGGCCCCCATCACCCTCATCATCATCATCTTCCTCATACGCCTAAACCTTATTACTGTCATTGTACTGATCATCACCCCCATAATGATGACTTGGAGTTTGCTAACCCCCATGTGATATCCCATGACCATTGTGCACATAACTATATTGCTCACCATGGTGTCCAATATTTGAAATTTCATGACCACGGTGATTATAACGAGAATGCTCACCAAGGTCATGTCCAATATGTGATAGGTCATGACCATGATGATGATAATTACCTTTATGAGACGAGCCATGAAGAAATTCATGTTCTTGAGACTCATATTTAATCATATTAAGCTCATCTTTCGCAGCCAAAGGACCACTACCAGTTCCACCTCTAATGTCCAATGTTGAAACCCCACGAGGCCTACATTCACCAGAAATGAAACTGTTTCCATAAAATGGACTCTCGCCATCTCTAGCAACATAACTTTGGAGCTCAAGCCTCCCTGCAGAAACAGCCCCATAGCCTGAATAATCATGATATGGACTTCTAAAGTCTCGAAAGCCTTTTGATCGAGAATGGTAATAGTCATTGGCTGAACGACGAAATATACGACTCTCTGAGGGGGCATTGAGTCCATGGATTTAAAGCTGCACTTAAGTTGCTACTAGCATGCCAGCTAGTAGGCTCAAACTGCCATGATAGTTCACCTTGCCATGACATGTCATTGTCTGAGGCAAAAGGTGTGGCCGGAGGTCTGTTTCGGGTTCTTCTAGGGGTGGGGGAGTATGGGACCTGTGATGAGAGCTGGAAGAGGTGGCAAAGTGTGAGCTGGTGGGTGTGAGATGGAGGTGGTTTTGGTGGCTTGAGGGAGTAGAATTCCATTTCAAAGGAGGAGTCAGCCATTGATGATGGAGGAGTGTGATGGTGTGGAAATGTGGCATGAGCTTGAAATGGAAGTGGTGAAGATGAAGGGAAGGAGAGACTATAGAGGAGAAGAAAAGAACAAGGACTACATTGTAGTTGGCGTCCATTGTTGGTTTGTTAGTCACTATACTTTGCCTCTTCCGCCAGTATTTTAGTTTAGTTAATTAGTCTAAGGTGGATTACCGATTAAACTAACCTGTAAATTCTCTTGTCAAGCCTAGGTTTTAATCTTGCTTAAGTAAATAAAAAAAGTTCATTTCGGTGCCTAACTAAATAGTAAAGAACAATTATTATAAAGTAGACCTCATAAATTTGAAATCTTATCGGATCTTAAAAAAAAATGAAAAAGATTAGTTGTTAAAGGTTCTGTTTAGTATAGTCCAAGTTGCTCTACAGGATCAGAACAATCGAAATATAGGTTCAAGGTTCTCTTTGTTTTGTCTGAGTTGAGGTCTTGTAATTGTAAAGGTACAAGGACTAGCAACATTATGCATAAGAACAGGAGGGTCTATTGTTCTAGTTTGAAAAAATGTCAATACGTTTTGTTGACTCATCAAATTTTAAAGTTAATAGTGTCATACTATCCTTCTTTATTCAACCAAAGGGAGATTTTAACCTCTTTTATAAGTTGCAACGCTATTTGAATGGACAAATGGCCTTGTTCTGGGTATGTGAGTTAATCCCTAAAGACAGACAACACAACATAGTGCACGGCCAGCTTGTAATGCAAGGAGGCCGGCTAATGTTCATAATCATAGTTTCCTTAGACATTGACTTATCATTTTAGGAAGTATTAATATATAAAAAAATGTGTATCTTTGTTAACTAAGTAATGATTTATAGTTGTAGATACTAAATCTTAGCAGTATTTTCTCGAATTGTGATGGGTTGTTTTCACTTTTTTATGAAAACGATTTCTTTGATATAGAAGCTTGTGAGTGTTTTTATAACATATAATCCCTCCCTAGATGGCAGCAAATTATCAATAGTTTATGAGAGCGTTTGGATTCAGCTGAAAGCTGAGTCCACGTTTTGTGTTTTTCGTTTTGTTTTGTTTTGTTGTTGTTGTTGTTTTTTTTTTTTCCCCTCTGCAAGTGAACAGTAAAATCACATGATTTTACTGCATAGGAAAAAACACTGTTCATGCACTGTTTAGTACTATTTACGCAATAAAAAATATTAAAAATAGACCCCACGATACTATTTACACATTTAAAAATTATTTTACTACAGTATTTTCAGTTTTCAATTTTTAATTTTAATAACAATAAATTTAATCCAAATGGACACTGTATTTACAAAGCTTTCCTCATTTGTCATTAAAATGTGATTTAACAAGGGTCCAGACTGGATCCACTGGTGAAGAGACCACAGCATCCAACAATGAATGATAGTCAATTATACATGAAAGATTGACAATGACACTGCCCTCAAAAGGTTCTCAAAAAAAAAGGATAGATACATTTTTCAAAACAAAATAATAAGTCTTGTTCCACAAAGTGGGGAACACGGACCATCTCCAATAGGAACTCCCAAAGCTTAGGGAGGAATAAAAGAGATACATTTTACCATCAAATCCAACTAGCATCAAAATGGACAATTACGTTTTCATAGTTTAAAATATGAGACTTTTCAAAAAGAAAACAAATGAAAATACAAGAAAGCTGCACGATACCTATTAGCTATCCACCTGTAAGGTTATGTATGATATAATTTGGGTGGATTTGATTGGATTGAATTGTTTAAATGTGTATTAAGCAGGCATGTGCTGATTTCCATATAGAATTATTTACTAGATGAATCTTGAGTTCATAAGTGATTGCGAAAAGTCTCGACTGCAACTTTTTTTTTTTTTTTAATAATTTGATAGTTGGGGAAAATGGAATTTGACCCCGAATGTCATTACTCTTTTCCAAAAATATGACTTATAATTTTCTTTCATTTTTATACCTACAATTATTTATTTATTTTATTGAATGACAATTTTATACCTACAAAGGATGTGTGACAAGTTTTGACATAAAAAACTTGTTATTGATAACATTGGTTTACGACATATGGTTTTATTCTTCCCCAATAACCCATTGAACATATTCAAAAAAAAGAAAAAGAAAAAAAAAAAAAAAGAGTAGCTCATTGAACATACCATCAGGTATTATTAGTGATATGCAAGAAGCCTATATAGAAGTGCTATGAAGCTTTTTTTTTTTTAATTTTTTTTTTAGTGCTATATTTTTACAACAAGTCATAGGTGGTAAATTATTATTGGTTATAATTTAAACTTACTACTAAAATTAATTTTTTGCCCACCAATATCAACCCATAACAACTTATCACTTACAATTTATTATAACAGTGTCATGAAAATGTTAAAAACATAGTATTTCTTATATTCTTTAGGGAGTGACTAAGAGCTAGGATTAATCCAAGGAACTTGAGGCTTCGTTGATAAGATGAGAATGAGAGTTTAAATTCCAAGTAGATAATACCATGTCCTATGTCTCAGTTATTGCTTTTAAGACCAAATTCTATATGAAAGGCTGAGATTTCAATGAAAGAATAAGCCTGTTCAAAATGGTACAAAGATGAGTACTGCCATTTATATCCACATTGTCTTTTTTCCTTCTTGGGATACAATTTATGAATCAATGTTTAGTAAAGAGGATGATGGTCACTACTAATTAGTCACATTACACACATGAGGGCAAAAACATGTGTACCATTATCTTGGAGACGGTTTTCACCATTTGAACTAGAGAATAAGTACTACCTCCGTCCCATTTTTTTTGTCCTCTATTCCATTTTGAGATGTCCCAAAATATTGTCCTATTTCTAAAAATAAAAGTCATTAATTTACTAATGTTCCTATTATACCCCTATTAATTTACTAATTCAATTTTTTGATAAATTTTTTTAAGGGTAGTTTTGAAAACTTATACATTTTTAAAAGATAGACAAAATAATAAATGATGTTCCCTTAAAAAGTTTGACTTTTCAAACAGGACAAAAAAAATGGGACGGAGGGAGTACATGTCAACCCGGCACGGCCAATAAGAGAAAAGGCATATTTATTGACACCTATATTTTAGTTATCATATTACCCACGATCATAAGCCAAAAAGTTCATAATCCACACGCATGCACACACTCATTGTTTGCCATTGACTTAAAAAGCAAACTTTTTTTACTAATTAAAGTCTATTTAAGAACAACTTATTTAACTAAAATTAAAAGTTTTTTACTGAAAATATTGTAGATAAAACTAAAAAGTAATTAAAATAATACAGTAAGACTCATGAATTGTACCAAAAAATGCAATGAGACCTATAAATAATAGCAAAAATAAATTGGATAGTAAAAAAAGTTGGTTTTTTAAGCTAATACCAAACGCAACCTTAGTTTTTTTTTTCTACTATTTAACTTATTTTTGCTACTATTTAATTTATTTTTGTTACTATTTATGGGTCTTATTATACTTTTTGGTACTATTAATAGGTCTCACTGTACAGCAAAAAAATTTTAGTTTTAGCTAAATAAATTGTTTTCAAACAGATATTCAAGATGTGTTTATTTGGTGGTGAAATATAGTAAATTGAAAAGTGTGAAGAGAAAATAGAAAATAAAATTGGTTTGTGTGTTGTAATGTTGTTTGGTGGAGAGCGGAAAGAAAACTTTTGTATAAGATTTTTCAACCGGGCCCACACAAAAAGAAAAGAGAAAGGGAGAAAACGTTCTCAGCATCTTCACAACAACGTTGAACTCCAGGTTCTCTTTTTTTTTTTTGCCTTGTCCTCGTTATATTCAACATTCTATTGTATTAATCTTTTGTTTCTTGTTGATTTTTTCTTTCGTATGACATTCTTTTTTATTATTATTATTATTATTATTATTATTTTGGTCATCATTCGTTGATCTGCCTTGTCCTCGTTATTTTCCTTCTGTTCCTAATAAGTTAGGCAAAGAACTGAAGTACTTTCAAAAAAAGATGCGTGCCAGTAACTCGTCTAGCGAAGAACAGAAGTTTCAGGTCCAAAAATTACAGATCTAAGACAAAAACAAAGGATTCATAGAGCTACTGGGGCAACTAACTGTTTGTGACTCTGTATCTGACAAAGATTTTGAAGATCGATTTTGGGAGCTCAGCGCCCTTGGAGATGACCACATTATTTCCGTGGTAGAAGACGAATCTTCTGGGAAAATTATTGCAACTGGGAGCATTTTCATTGAGAAAAAGTTTTTGAGGAATTGTGGCAAAGTTGGGCACATTGAAGATGTTGTGGTTGACTCCAATGCTCGAGGGTTGAAACTAGGCAAGAAAATTATTGCCTTCCTCACAGAGCATGCTCGTTTGATGGGATGTTATAAGGTGATTCTTGACTGCAGTTTGGAGAATAGAGCGTTCTATGAGAAATGTGGCTTTAAACAGAAAGAAATCCAGATGGTTAAGTACTTTATTTGATTTTATTTTTGTATCACTTACAAACCATTTTTGACAGCGGTTGTTGTCTATTTGTATTTGGAGATTTTTTTTTTTTTTTTTTTTTTTTTTTTTTTTTTTTTTTTTTTTTTTTTTTTTTTTTTTTTTTTTTCTNGGTGAAGATTGCTTATTAACCGTAGGAGTAGAACAAGAATGAGGTCAAGAGTCCCAACTACTTCAGAAATGAGTTCTAGGACCGACTGAACTTGCTGAAATCTAAAGGAAAAACAGATTGTTAGAAAAAATTTACAGAGTGTCAATAATGGGTTGTGGGGAGGAAGAAGTTGAAACTCTCTCACCCATTATGATTCATGTGCCATTGAGATTATTTAATCCATTTTTTCAAAATTATTCTTGATGTGCTCTAAAAAGAGTTATTTACAAACAAATTCCCAAAAAAAAAAAAAAAGTTAAAAAAATAAATAAACATATAGCTACTACTAACATTATGTAACTAAATTAATTCTGCATTAAAAGATTTTGTCTTTTAAAAATTTTTCTTTGTGACTAAGAGGTCTCAAATGGTCAAAATGTAATTACCAAATACCCAACAATTGGATGATTTAGTTGATCAATGATACCATTTATGACCAAAGCTGGTTCCTATCAATATATATATATTAAATTGATTAATGAAACTTTCATAATATTGATGAGAATGAGAATCTTTTATTCCACCCGTAATATTTTTTTACATTAGTATGCATTTTCCTAAACAGGGGGGGAAAAAATCAATATATCAGTATATCATGTCACATGAAAAAATAAAAGTGTGGCAGATTACGATTGTTGGAATAGAAAGTGGACCAGTCAAATTTGGACATGAGTATATTGATTTTGGGGCAACCTTTTTGTTCTAACAAAGATTTGTTGATCTACACAAGTATTAATGTAGTAAGTGGTTAAGAAGAAGTTTTTTTTTTGAGAGAGATTAAGAAGAAGTTTGATGCATCTATTCTGACACATTATATATATGTACACATAATTACACACTAGCTATGATTTTTAAGCAAATAATTTTTTTTTTTTTTTTATAAAATAAAAATGAGGGGGTATCCAAATCCAATATTTGTCATGGAAGAGATTAGACACTACCACTAAACTATAAGATCAATGACAAGCAAATTATGATTAAGTGCAGAGTACTCAGACTATCAAATGCTGTTACTTTATATAAATAACTTTCTCATTTTTTTTATACCCATTCTTTGTTTTGACAATATAATACCAGTTTAGGCTATTCTAACAAAATTAATCCATGTATTTTCTTGATTTAGTGTTTCTTTATGATAGTTTAAACTTATTGGCTTAAAATATAAGTCGAATAAAAATACAATTGTAATTAAAAAAAAAATTAAAGCCATAAAAAACTATACATAAATTAGATAAAGAAGTCAACTTATAAACTGAAACAAATGGGCTCTTAATGGAATTTGATCATGGGAATCGAAACATGAAACTGGAGGCAAAGAGAAATATTTTATAATTAGTAAAGGTAACAACTATAATTCAGCCAACTTTTAGCAAAAAGCCAAAAAAGTTGATAACAAAACAGACACCAAACTCCTCATTGGATTGACCAAGATCCTATGCTGCTGAATTACCAAAGCTGAAATTTGAGTCAAAATAGAAAGAATTTTGGTGGACTCCACTCAGCAAATTCACGCAGGAAGTTGCTCTAAATGTGAAGCAAAAAGAAGATGAAAAAAGTGACCCTTGAGTGTGGATTTGGCTTCTATTTCAAGCACCTTAATAACAGCAGATTTAAGTCATAGTTTGAAAATTAACAAATCAAAATTGTCTTTCAGATTTCAACCTCATTTGAAAATTGAACTAATGTCCATGTTTAGGGATGACAATAGGGTGGGGAGAGGCGGGGCCGAAGGATGGGGTCTTCCCTCCTGCCCAACAGAGTTTTATTTTGCCCTATTCCCATCCTGCCCCGCATGACAGGAAAAATTTTGTTACCCCCTCCCGGCCCCTTGGGGCCTCGTGAAGTCCCACCCCCCCCCCCCCCATAAAACTCTACTTTTTGTTAATTTGCTCTAAAACTATTACAATATTTTTTAATAAAACTATTTCATTAATAAAAATATACTCAAAATTATAACTAAATTTATTCCATCAAATTAAACTAATTTTTAACAAAAACTGAATAATATTATCTAAGTGTTTAACAAAGACAATATCACAACAAAAACAAAATCTCATAGTATAACAAATAACAAAATAGAGGCAGAAAGCCATATTGGATAGAATAAAATAAGCTAATATTGATGTGTATATTTAAATAGTAGAATTTTAGGGTATGAAAAATTTACAATTATAACATTTATTAATGCAAGGTGGGGCGAGGTGAGTCTAAAACGTCTAAACTCATCCTTGCCCCGTCCTGTGGTGTGGGGCTAAAATCTAGCCCCATCCTTGCCCCACCACCTTTATAGGGCGAAAAAAATTCGCACAGATTAAAGCAGGGAGGGGTGGATCAAGTGGGGTGGGGAAAAATTGCTATAAAAATAGATGTTGGAAGTTGGAAGAGTAACACAATTGTTAATTAACTCTCATATTTATAAGAAGAAAGAGTAATACTACCATTTAGAGTAAGTAGCACTCCCTTTAAGCTATTCTAATTTTAAGCATCTTGACACATGTTACTAATGTTCATGTAATAAAAAGAGTAATGTTGAGGATATAATATTTTTCAATTGTTTATTGTTGACGTAACCAGTTATGATTAGAATAATATTATTTTCAATCAACTTTATTACTAATACCATTTTTGTTATATACCATTGCTACTTTTGTTATAAAATAAGCCATATTAGGACTTGTGAAATAAATCATGAAAAATGTTGTCCTTCCTTAGATTTATTGTGCGAGTGATGCTAAAGTTACAATGAATTTACTATATAATATTTATAAATTAATGTGTTTGTAAACAAACACACACACACACACACACACAAACAAATATTATAAGGAAATGATTATTATTTGCATTTTCCCCATCTCATTCCTCTCTCTCAATTTGGCCTTAAGAGTCACTTATAGTAAATTTTGATGAGAAATCCTATATAATCTCAATTTTGTTATTTGCATTGCTTCTTCATCCTTTATTTCTTTCTAGTTCCTAGTCGTTTATTTATGGCTGGCACTAAAATATGTAAAAAGCATTTTCCTTTACTATATTTTTTTGAGAAAAATATTTTCCTTTAATATGGTTTTTTTTTTTTATGATCATATTGGCAATTAATTGATTGGAATAGTGTTTGGATTATATTTTGGGGAAGAAAATTATTCGTACTTTTAATTTAGTTAAATGGCTCAAAACAAATTTACTAGTTGGGTTAAAATGTTAGTCAACCAATTAAATTCAGACATGTTCAACTCTCATCCACCAAAATATGAAAACCCAATTCCAGGTCATTCAAAAGAGCAATTAGATATGCATCAATCATAATCTCGGATTGGCGATTAGGTCATTCAAAAGAGCAATTGGATATGCATCAATCATAATCTCGGATTGGCGATTAGGAAAACAACTAAGAACAATTTCCCAAAAGAAAGTGTCCTATCCACAACTAAGAACCATTTCCCAAAAGAGAGTGTCCCATCCAGGTTGATTTGGGCCTTCTATAAAAATCCATCCAAATCCACATTTTTTTTTTTTTTTGAGAAATCCAAATCCACATCTTTCTGTTTATGAGCCCAAAATAGAACATTTGGTTGTGGAGGCCCAAAACATTTTCCCAAACCGGCCAGCAGAATGAGAAAGGCCCAGATCCACACTATTTATTTATTATTATTATTATTATTATTATTATTATTATTATTATTATTATTATTATTATTATTTTTGGTTGGAAAAACCAGATACACACTATTATTCATAAACTTTAACCAGTATAAAAGAGGAAAAAGAAAAACAGAGCATGAATTGTACTAAAACAATCAGAAGGCCAAACAGTTCAAATTTTCCCAACCACAGGAAANCACACATCTTTAGTGTGGTGGTCACTCTACAAATATAAATGTTTATGGAATATAGAAGGTAAGGGCCACGATTCAAATATCTAGGAAGGAGCTTCACACACATATAAACTTAAATTAAATTAGAGTAAAAAAACCTATCTGAAAAAAAAAAAAAAAAAAAAAAACTAGGTAATTTACAGCAATAATTTTGAACAACAATTATTTGGTGAAGATCGCTTATTAACCGTAGGAGTAGAACAACAATGCGGTCAAGAGTCCCAACTACTTCAGAAATGAGTTCTAGGACCAACTCAACTTGCTGAAATCTAAAACAAAAGCAGATTGTTAGAAAAAATTTACAAAGCGTCAATAAGGGGTTGTGGGGAGGAAGAAGTTGAAACTCTCTCACCCATCATGATTCATGTGCCATTGAGATTATTTAATCCATTTTTTCAAAATTATTCTTGATGTGTTCTAAAAAGAGTTATTTACAAACAAATTCCAAATAAATAAATAAACATATGGCTAATACTAACATTAAGTAACTAAATTAATTATGCATTAAAAGATTTTATCTTTTCAAAATTTTTCTTTATGATTAAGAGGTCACAAATGGTCAAAATGTAATTACCAAATACCCAACAATTAGATGATTTAGTTGATCAATGATACCATTTATGACCAAAGCTAGTTCCAATCAATATATATTAAATTGATTAATGAAACTTTCATAATATTGATGAGAATGAGAATATTTTATTCCACCCGTAATATTCCATTTTTTACACTAGTATGCATTTTCCTAAACAGGGGGAAAAAATCAATGTATCGCATGTGCATGTGAAAAAAAAAAAGTGTGGCAAATTACGATTGTTGGAATAGAAAGTGGACCAGTCAGATTTGGACATGATTATATTGATTCTAGGGCAACCTTTTCGTTCTAACAAAGATTTGTTGATCTACACAAGTATTAATGTAGTAAGTGGTTAAGAAGCCATTTGATGCATCTATTCTAACACATTATATGGGTATATGTACACATAATTACACACTAGCTATGATTTTTATGTAAATAATTTTTTTTTTAATATTTTTTTATAAAATAAAAATGAGGGGGCATTCGAATCCTATATTTGTCATGGAAGAGATTAGACACTACCACTAAACTACAAGATCAATGACAAGTAAATTATGATTTAGTGCAGAGTACTCAGACTGTCAAATGCTGTTACTTTATATAAATAACTTTCTCATTTTTTTTTAAAATACCCATTCTTTGTTTTGACAATATAATACTAGTTTAGACTATTCTAACAAAATTAATCCATGCATCTTCTTGATTTAGTGTTTCTTTATGATAGTTTAAACTTATTGGCTTAAATTATAAGTCGAGTAAAAATACAATTGTAATTAAAAAAAAAAATTAAAGCCATAAAAAACTATACATAAATTAGATAAGGAAGTCAGCTTATAAGCTGAAACAAATGGGCTCTTAATGGACTTTGATCGTGGGAATCGAAACATGAAACTGGAGGCAAAGAGAAATATTTTATAATTAGTAAATGTAACAACTATTATAATTCAGCCAACTTTTAGCAAAAAGCCAAAAAAGTTGATACCAAAACAGACACCAAACTCCTCATTGGATTGACCAAGATCCTATGCTGCTGAATTACCAAAGCTCAAATTTGAGTCAGAATAGAAAGAATTTTGATGGACTTCACTTAGCAGAATGATGCTAAGGTTACAATGAATTTACTATATAATATTTACAAATTAACGTTATTAATCTCACACGCACACACACACATATATATATAAACAAATATTATAAGGAAATGATTATTATTTGCATTTTCCCCGTCTCATTCTTCTCTCTCAATTTGGCCTTAAGAGTCACTTACAGTAAATCTTGATGAGAAGTCTTATATAATCTCTAATAATTCAATTTGTTAGGTATAACAATGATAGTAAAATAAAAATAAAAAAAACTATCACTTGTTTCAAATTTTTCTTTCCCACTATTGTTTTCTTTTGTTATTTATTAAGCTAACCCATCATGAGGGCATTGCTTCTTCATCCTTTATTTCTTTCTAGTTCCTAGCTATTTATTTATGGCTGGCACTAAAATATGTAAAAAGTATTTTCCTTTACTATGATTTTATTTTTATGATCATATTGGCAATTAATTGATTGGAATAGAGTTTGGATTATATTTTGGGGAAGAAAATTATTCGCACTTTTAATTTAGTTAAATGGCCCAAAACAAATTTACTAGTTGGGTTAAAATGTTGGACAACCGATTAAATCCAGATATGTTCAACTCTCATCCACCAAAATATGAAAACCCAATTCCAGATCATTCAAAAGAGCAATTAGATATGCATCAATCATAATCTTTGACTGGCGATTAGGAAAACAACTAAGAACCATTTCCCAAAAGAGATGATGAAAGAGAGTGTTCTATCGAGGTTGATTTGGGCCTTGTACAAAAATCCATCCAAATCCACATCTTTTTGTTTATGAGCCCAAATCCACACTATTTTTTTAATTAAAAAAAAAAAAAAAAAAAAAAAAAAAAAAAAAAAAAAAAAAAAAAANCTCATACCACGGACAATTCGAACTACGCAATTCAAACAAACCAATAAAAACAGAGCATGAAGCAATGCACACTCTGTTTTAACTTAACTTATTTATATTGGAAGCTCCAAGTTATGTAAAAGTAATGTTGTTAGTTAAAAACCTGGGAAGGGCGAGAAGGAGTGTGATGATGAGAATGACGAGGCCAAGAACTATTTGAGCAGCAAGTTTGACGTCTGAATTAAGCTCGTTTCCTGTAGTAACCAAGAGAAGATTGTATGAAATACGTAAAAATTGTTAAAAAGATATATTCAGATATATAGATTCATTCTAACCCATTTGGAGCAGAGGAAGTTGGGTAATAAGCTGGGTTTTTGGTTCACTTAGGGAAGCAAAGCTAGTTCAAATAGGGAAGCGAAGCTAGAATTCGACAATTATATATTTTATTTTATGAATTTTACTTCTTTTTTTTTTTGAAAGTTGAATTTTACTTTTTCGACAATTAATATATTTTATTTTATGAATTTTATTTTTTGTAAGAGTTGAATTTTACTTTTTCGACAATTATATATTTTATTTTATGAATTTTATTTTTTGTAATATTTTATTCATTTCATTCATTTTATTTTACCGACAAGGCTTTTTCATTTGCTGATGGGTTTTGCTGGGTGGGTTCTGGGTTGGTCAGGGATGAAGTAGTCATTTTTTGGGTTTTGCTGATAAGGGACGAAGTAGTCATTTTATTTTGCCGATAAGGGACGCTTGCATTAGTGGTCGATTTTTTTCTTTTTTTGGTTCTCAACATGGAACAGAACTTCAGTACATCATGCTGGACTTGAGCATCCTCCACCCTTAGTGTGGGTTTGGATTGCAAGTTTTGTTGCGGCGCGTTTTGATCTTCACGTTTTCTCTCTTTTTTTTTTTTTTTTTTTTTTTTTTTTTGCCGGCATTTTTGACTTTGGGGGGACAAAATTCATTGTTCATGTACTGTTCACGCACTGTTCACGCAATATTTAATATTAAAAGTGGGTCCCACAACATTATTTACACATTTAAAAATTATTTTGCTACAGTATTTTCAACAACAATCAATTTTCAGCAACTTTCAGCAACAATAAGTGCTATCCAAACAGACCCTTAATTAAGGGTGGGGCATCAATTAACCGTTAAAGTTCGGAAACTACCAAATAAATGCCTTAATGTCACAAGCCTCACAACCATATATTAACCATTCATCCTTACTATTTCTATCTTATGTGAGACTTTGTCATTTAGATATGGATCAAGAAAAAGAAAAGAAAATGTACTTGGGTAGTTGCACTTTTGAGTTTGTGTGCGTGTGTGTGAATCTGTTGCTTTCCCATATTGTTTATAATCGTTCTTTTGGAAAATAAAGCAAGAAAGTTTGCTTTTTGAAACGGATTTTTGTGGGTTTAATGAAAATCTGAGGTTAATGTGGCAAAAGGGTGTTATGTTCAGCACTTAGATACAGATTAAAAGAAAAAAAAAACTTATGCAGTTGCACTTTTGAGTTTGTGTGTGTGTGTGATAGGAATGATTTTGCAGTGATATATTGAAATAGTAACAGCATGGTTGTAGTATAATTGTAGTGGTGTGGTATGGTAATTCTTGTATACGAGTAGCTTGTGCCTTGTGGGGGTGGCAGTTAGAGAGTTAGTTAGTAATGAGTTAGTTAGTGACAGTTAAGCTTTTATTGACAGCTGGAGGGGTTATGCTCGTGGCAGAGGGTGTATAAAGGATGATTGCTGTTGTAAAGGAAAATCAAGCAATAAGATTGTTGTACATTTCAGTTCCAAGTTCTTTTCTTGCTTCTTTCCCTTCTCTAATTCTCTTGGCGGACCAGCTAACCTCGAATACAACTAGATATACATAGTTCTTGAATTTCACCCTTAACAGTGTGTGTGAATCTGCTGCTATCCCATATTGTTTATAATTGTTCTTTTGGAAAATAAAGCAAGAAAGTTTGCTTTTTGAAACGGATTTTTGTGGGTTTAATGAAAATCGGAGGTTTATGTGGCAAAAGGGTGTTATGTTAAGCACATAGATACAGATTAAAAAAAAGAACTTAGATAGTTGCACTTTTGAGTGTGTGTGTGTGTGTGTGTGTGAATCTGCTGCTTTCCCATATTGTTTATAATCGTTCTTTTGGAAAATAAAGCAAGAAAGTTTGCTTTTTGAAATGGTTTTTGTGGGTTTGATGGTAATCTGAGGTTTATGTGGCAAAAGGGTGTTATGTTAAGCACTTAGATACAGATAAAAAAATAATAATAATAAAGCACTTAGGTAGTTGCACTTTTGAGTTTGTGTGTGAATTTGTTGCTTTCCTATATTGTCTACAATCGTTCTTTTGGAAAATAAAGCAAGTTTGCTTTTTGAAACGGTTTTTGTGGATTTAATGATAATCTGAGGTTTATGTGGCAAAAGGGTGTTATGTTAAGCATATAGGTAGTTGCACCTCTGAATTACTTTTTTATGGGGCAAATTTATTGCTTTCCCAGATTGTTTATAATCGCTCTTTGGTTTAAATGAAAAATTAGGGAAATTTACAAGAAATAGTGGATTGAGTTGTTCTGCAAATCTTCTAGAGGTGCTAATATTGTCATATTATGTTGTGCAAGTTTAAGGATCATACATTGCTACTTGTTTTGATTTTTAGTATAGTAGATAAGATTCTCTATGTTTCAGCATTTGAATTTCCTTTTGGGGGTTTGAAAATTTGCATGAGGTATAAGAAGATGCTTCCCTAATGGTTCTTTGGAACTTCACCACCAAAAACAACTTTTGCTTTTTGGTTGCTTTCTTAATTTGAAATTTGAAAAATTTAGGCCTGTTTGGATTGAGAGGGAGGGAGGGGGAGTAGAATAGAAACAAGCCATTAGAGTTGTTCTCTTAACACAAGAAGTAAATATGATAACTTCACACATTGCATATACAGTAGACACTTCCCTTTTTGTGTAATAGGTTCATCTCCTAGAATATTAAGTTAATATGATTCAATTCTTTTTTCTTTTCTTTTTTTGATAATCGAAAGAGAAGGGTCTCATGCGTGTGATCATTAACCTAGCCCACTTGAACCCGCAATGTCTAATTTTTCCTAGAATTTTTTAGTTATATTGATCCAGTTCTCTGTTTTACTTTGGCATTTAGGATGGAATCAATTTTCGACTTTTGTTGCATGAGCAAAGTCTTGTTCAAGTCAAACATCCAGACTTAAAGCTTCTTTTGTCACTTGATTATCATAGGCACGATCTTGCAACCACCCTTGAAACAGCAAAATGGCAGGTAGTTATTAATGTTGACCTTCATGTCCTATGTATATATATGTGTTTGGTTCTTTACATTTGTTTATCTTATACTGGTTATTATCTCTAATCAGTTGGACGATTTTGGAAGAGCAGTCAACTTGTCATCAATGACAGACAAATCTTAAATGCGGGAAGATATAATTCCGGAGACAAGCAATTTGTCAGAGCCGTCAGGGAACAAATCATTCATGTGGAGAAAAACTTGGAGGATACTTCATTGCGAGTTCCCATGAGAAATAATGAGTGGGTTAACTTGAATGAACAAGACAGAGATGGGTTAGCATTGTTTCTTTCTGGGGGAAATCCCAATGAAAACTTCAATCGTTATGATTTAGAAGACAGTGGTATGCTGAAAAGATTTATTGATCCAACCACAGCATCAAGTTCAAAAGACAGTGCATCTGGGCTCATTGAACACAGCAGCAGAGAAATTGAAAACCTGAATATTAATGGGGTTACACATATCAACCACAACCTTGATCCCAGGAAGGAGAATAACCTGAGGAGGTGGGCTCTCATTATTCTACAAAGTTGGGTTTTGAAGCACCAGATTGTGTTCGAGAGACCTCTTGTATAAGACATGATGAAGATGAGAGTGGGACCTGGAAGCTAATGAATGCAAACCTAAAAACTTCTTCCATGAGAACAAGTTGCGAGGAATCCAGAGCAGATTGAATGTATTTGGTTTCTTGAATAACTTATGGACAGCACCTGTGAACAGGGTCACTAGGAATTATACGAAGAGGTTAAAAGGTGGAGAGAGCAAAGGGATTCCCCAACATACATTAACGTTTCTCATGGTGCACAGGTAATTTTAACTAGACCATACTGATGTCGCAATGCATATACACAGTTTATACCACATAAATGGGTAATCAACCTCTGGCAAAGCAGTGAATATAGTGCTGCCACAGAAGCACTTTGGTCCCATTTCAATAAATATATGAATAATAGTTTTATTTAGAATAATGATGATATTTTGTGGATGTCTGCTACACTAAAATTTATGAAAATAAATTGTTGAAAGTGGAAATTAGGGGTAAAAGTGCGGTTTTTTGTTAATTTTATTTTATTTTTAAATATTTTTCTTTCTGTCTAGCAATTCACTAGTATAGATTCTTTACATTAGGGAATAATAAGGAAGATTGAGTTATCATTTGGCTATAACCTGTGTTTGCACTATGTGACATGACCCCATTTGCACTGACAAATGCTTTCCTAAAATGCACTTGAAAAAGTGTAGGAAAGCACTTGTTAAAAGTGAAAATATGGTGTAGTGAAGTATCTTATCGTCATTTTTCCTGAGATACAAAGTCATGCATTGCATTTAATTTTGAAATGCTGCTATAGGATGCATATTATGATGCTTATTCTTATTTGATGAGTGATAAAAATGTATTCACAAGAGGAAAAATGAGTACAGCCCCTGTACATGAGGTATGCACCAGATACACAAATGAAAAAAGAAAAAGAGGAAAATAAGGCTAATATTGCAATGATCTGTCAGATGAAAGAGAGATCATCGTGACAAATTTAAGCAGTCTGTGTCTGCAAGTGTATATGCACGAACCACCAAACACCATCCCCCCCACCCCAAAAAAAGAATAAAAATAAAAATAAAAATAAAAACCACCAAATATGAAGCGGAGGGCGAATTCATGTTGTGTGGGTACGTGGGCTATATTTACCTAAGAAAAAAGGAAGGGAATAAAATAGAAGATGCTAGGGATTCCAAAACCCCATCAATTTAATGTGTTTTCAAATTCTTTTTAGTATGTAGGTTACACTCTTCTTTGTTTCAGATGTGCTTGAAGATAGAATATCACTTGACCATTTCTGATTTCAGCAGGATTGAATAGGATTTTATATTTTGTGGATGGAAGTGTCAAGCCTTATCAAGATTTACTTTTATTCATGCTTATTGGTGTGGGTCTCTTTGACAGGGTCAGCATTTAGCTTCTGGATATAGCAATTCCCAAGGAATATACTCAAGTGTGATAACAAAGGTTATGATCGATCTTGTGCCACTGGCTTGGGGCATGTTGGGCGATATGAAAGATCTCCCTTATATGTTCAAGTTAATATAATAAATCAATTCCACTGATATTGATGATCTTATTTACAGTCATAATTTTAGGTAAGCACTTTTGCACTTAAAATTCATTTTACTTTTCTAATTGTCGCTCATATTAGTTATCAATTTAGTTAAATAACATAGAATTCTCCGTAGGAAAAAAAGGTATTGTTATGCCATGCTTATCTTCTGCATGAAATGCTTGCTCATGAAATCACCAAGTACCAATGCCTTAGTAATTTATTGCGCTTAAATGCTTCTTTTTGCTTTTAAGACAGTTTTTTGTCAATTCAATAAGCTTATTCATTTCTTTATGCTCTTCTTACTATCATGGTATTTTATGCACCACACCATTCTATCCCTACACTTCTTAATTGGTTATAGGATATATTTATCATTTTAAGATCACATATTATAGTGTTTTTTTTCAACTATTGTGATGCAAGCAGCACCAAAAATATTTCAGATTTAATATTGAACTTGAAATTATTTTCTTTTTGAATTTGGTTTTTAATGTTGAATTTTTTTTATGGGATTTAATTAGATATTTCATATGGATGTGATTCTTGAAAGTTGAAATTCTATTAAACTAGTGCTCTTGTAATCATGAAAGACATTAGGATTGGAATAAGAAATTCATGGTATGTGTTTCTCTTTGTATGGCGGTGATGCCAAATGCAATTAGGTGATGATGCCTAAGGTTTTCAAGTAGATTCTAGGTGGTGAAGCCTAGCATTTGTTCTGTTTATTTTATTTTCCTCTTTATCTCAATATTCCTACCCTTGTTCTACATTATGTTGTGACTTAAATCCTACAAGGATTGAGGATATGAAGATTTTCATTTTCATGACTATGCAGATATATAATTAGATATCGTTTCTTTTTCAGAGTTGATGTTAGATATAAAACTAATCTCTGCCTAAATATGCTCTTTCATGCAGGTATGTTGGTATCCCGAATAGCTTAAGGGCTGTAGTTTTTGGTAAATTCTACTATCCATGTATAGGGATGTCTTTGCAATGCTTTAGCGATGGTGGGAAGTACTGGTTCTGAACTGCTAATTTTCCTACTTCCTGACATCCATTTTTCTTGTCTGGGTGCAAACAGCTAATCCGTTCTCTGTAGACATTTCTGTACCCTTGGGCATCAATTTATACCATTCATTAATCATTTGAACACCATCGTTTCTACTAGCAATGCATATTTGAAAGTATTAGACAGATTTATACAGCACTAGTCTGTAAAAAACTGGTATTGGTTTTGCTAATGGGTGTTGGTGATGGGTTTTTACGCAGCATTGCGGTTTATAATTGCAATCCTTGCTTTTAGCACTGCATGTGTTGATCGGTGGTTGATTAGTGAGCGTCCATGCATGTATTGTAATAAGTAGGAAAGGTCCATGGAGTTTTCATTTTCACAGTTAATTTACTACCCTTCCTGATCACTATCTTGGGGGCCAAAAAGGTTAATATGTTGGGTACAATCTTTGTTGAAAGGAACTCCAGCTCTCACCTATACTGGCTATACAGTGTAAAATAGGTAGGTAATTTATACAGGCTTTCACATTTGACTGGCCACACGGTCTCAAAACAAGTATATAACAAAAACTATCAAATGATAACTTCATTATATTTTAGAAGGGCCTTGATAGAAGTGAGCAAAGTGGAGAAAGGAATTTCATCTGACTCTCAATCATCTGGTCTTTTTCTCTTAGATGTACCAAATGGAGGCAATTGAATAGACACGTTCCAAACGGGTTTTTTTTTTGTTTTTGGGTAAGTTCTTAGGGCAGATTTACCATTGCCACCACCCTCTAAAATTGTACTTTAATACAATATTGGTAATACGACTTACTGGTTCAAATATGGCTGATGTTCAGAGCTATATTGAAGCTTTGATGATTTAGCACACTAAAAAGTTTCTTCGCTCACATTGAACGTAACATCAATCTATATATAAAAACAAAGACCTCATGCAAAAAAGCATAAAATTCTGTCATGTGGCGCCTTCTATGGTAGCCATCTAGTTTTTTATTTATTATTATTATTTTTTTTATGGTTCAACTTACACCTCATCTATTACTTATTACTCCTCATCACTCCTCTCTCAAGTCTCAATTGACTAAAATAACTTTTAAACTTTCAAGTATACTGTATACCGTGAAATTATTGTGCACTTCTAGAGTACACAATAATTTCTTTTTCTTTTTTTTCTTTATTAAATAATTTATGGTATATATGAAAAATTATTAGGTACTTCCGGAGTACCATAAATGCGTACTCCCTCATCTCACATGAATGGTGCATCCCTTTTCATGTACACCATAAATTGTTTAATAAAGAAAAAAAAGAAAAAGAAATAGCATTAATTAAACTCTTCTACATCTAACCTTTCATTTGCCCGCCTATTGCAATTATCTAAGTTATATAGCTCTTCTATATCTAACCCATTAGTTGCCCGCCTCTTTCAATTATCAAAGTTATATATTAGTACACCTCCTTCTAGCCATGAGTCTCCTTTTACAATCACTTTTTTCTTTTAATTTTTCTTTTTTTTTTTTCCTTTTTTTATCCTTTCTAAAATCCTTAGCTACACGTTTTTTAGCAATCACGTTTTTATAACTCAAATTCTTGATGTATTGTAGGACAAATTGTGCTTGAAATGAGTAAATCCTATGACAAAATTGCGGTTCTGCATTTTGGAATTTGTAAAGTTCAAACATGGTGAGTAAGAGTTTGAAATTTTATTCTTTTTCTCCCTTTGAAATTTTATTCTAGAAAAGTAATTGTGTTCTTGGCTAAGAGGAAACACAAATACTTCGCTTTAACTAATATAAACTTCTTTTTTTATCAATCTAATATTAGTGTTTGCAACAGAGGGTTAGGTTTTAATTGTGTTGTTATCAATTCAATATTAGAGTTTACAATTTCAACATATTAGGTGTTTTGTTGGAATTATTACATACAAATAAAAAGAAGTGGTTTATGAAATCCCATGACAGGCAATAGCAAGGAATCCAATCATATCTAATTGCTCTCTCTCCACACCTTTGCAAATACCACAAACATTTCATCATAATTGGAATGTCCCTTTGATGTCAATTTTATTTTTCCCGTTATTTTCTTTGGGATGTTATTTTTAATTTCACTAATCAACTGGGTTTATTTTTATTTTTTGGAGACAATAATCATCATATGCAAATGTTAAAATCTAGAGCATCTTATCACACCTATTAGTGTACGTCATTTTCTTACTTTCCAACACTTCCATTCATGTACTATGGAAGAGTTGGCTAGACAGTGGAACAAATTTTCATTATTAGAGAAGGAAGTTATTTATGGGCCGGGTTTCTAGAAACGCAAGCATCCTTTACACTCGGAGAAACTGAAGGAGTAGCAATCATTAATGAGGGTGTAAGTCACGTTAATGATGAAACGGTTATGAAGGAACCGTTACACTCGGACTCAGCTATCCCAGCAAACCAGGACTCTAATCCGAGCCAGTTGTCTCCTGCTGAAATTCAGGAATCAATGAATATGGGCTATAATGAAGGAGTTACGGGTTTGGCTAATTATTTAATTCCTTTGGGGGTTACATCTGATACTTTATTTGAAATTCAAATAAAGGAAATTGATGCAGATTTTGCACGTTTTAATGGGGATTCAGGTATGAAAGGAAACTTGGGGTTAGTTGTCAATGAGAATTTAATTCCTACCAAAACAGGTCTAGCCCACTTTAATTCCCTGATCACGTGCAAGTCAGCTGAGGTTTTTTCTATGGGAATATCTCTTGGTAACCTGTGCTCCTCATCCCAGATGATGAAAGTTGATGAAAGCTCGTCAAAGTTAATGGTGGAGGCTGTGCATCAGCCCTGCCAATCGCCATGAGTTGCCTTGTGTGGGACTATCGTGAGCTTGGGAACCCATGTACAAAGAATGAGCTTGCAGATTTGGTGCAAGCGAAATATCCCTCTTTTATGTTTTTAGCCGAAACATGAGTAGATGAAACTAGGCTAAAAGATAGGTTAAGGAAGATAGGCTGTGAGAATATATTCATTGTCCCAAGATCGAATTTGGGAGGTAGATTAGTGTTGTTTTGGAGATCGACTATTGATGTAACTGTGGAGGGTGCAGGCACGAATTACATTGATGCAATGTTTCAAGAAGAAGATAGGGCAGGGATTAGAGTGATTATTCGAGATTGCCAAGGAAGGGCTTGGCACATGGTCAAAATCGCCCCTCTCCCCCTAACTGTCTTGGATCTTGAAACTTTGGTTACATCAAAGATTCTACAATTAGTTGCTGATCTGAGTTTGAATGATGTCATCCCAGAGGGAGATTTAGAGATTGTTATAAATGCTTTGGAGGCAGACTTGTACTCTTTGGCATCCTTTAGTTTATTTAGTGAAGATGTTAAATGTTTTGCAAATTTATTTCATTGTATTAGATTTTCATATGTTTATAGTAAAGGAAGTTGTGTAGTTCACAACTTAGCTCGACATGCACGACATGTCACTAGTTTTCTAGTGTGGATGGAAGATATCTNTTTTCATATGTTAAGTAAAGGAAGTTGTGTAGTTCACAACTTAGCTCGACATGCACGACATGTCACTAGTTTTCTAGTGTGGATGGAAGATATCTCATTGCACACCATTGCTACTTATCAAGCAGTTTTGCCTACTATTTAATAAAGTTCAAAGTCTTGATTCTCAAAAAAAAAAAAAAAAAAAAAAACTTCCATTCATGTAACTGAAACTATTATGGTTAGGAACTAGGGTTTGGTTTGAATTTAGTTTTACTATTAAACTCTATAAATTAATCATGACTAACAATAATTGTATTAATGAACACAAGGAATTAAAAAGATTTTTTTTTTTTTTAACAAAATATTTCAAAATGCACCACACATCGCGTGGAATATCGGCTGGTGCATAAAAAGGGTGAATGTGCAAATACACAATAGCTACAATGACTTTTTAATTTGTTCAATTGGCACTAAGGGCAAATGCAAAGTAGCTACAGTAGTTTTTTTTTTTTTTTCCTTTTAAATATTTATATGAGTTGGCACGTATATTGTTATACTGACACAATAAATTTTACAATATTTTCACCATTATTAAAATGTTAATTTCTTATAAGTTAAAATAAAATAATAAAATATGAAATTGTGACCCACTACAACTGAAAATAAATTCTTGGCACTGTAACTACAGGTTTTTTTTTTTTTTTGGTCATTGGTTTGTTCTTTTTTTAAAAAAAATATTTATATGAACTGACATATATATATATTGTTATACTGACACAACAAATTTAACAATATTTTCACAATTATTGAGGTGTCCAATTTTTATAGGTGGTAAAATATTAAAATATGCAACTATGACAAACCACAATTGAAAATAAAAGTTTTGTGAAAATTTTATAACACTTGTTGTTATCACAATATTTTCCCAATAGTTAAGATCTCAGTTTCTTATATATAAAAAAAAAAATGCTACGTTCATAACATTTTCACATTAATTTCACAACAAATCATAGGTAAGCTACTATTGATGGATACAAAAATGATATTAGTTGTGGGTCTATTTTGAAATAAATAACAACTTACCCTCTAGAATTTGTTATAAAAATATTATGGAGATAACATTTTTATAAAATAAATAATAATATATTTTTTGGTTTAGTCAACTATTATAAGTGCCTATCATTCCCAACAAAATTCAATGACAAAAGTCTCTGACGTAATTTGATTACAAACATTCACAAAATTTTGACAAATACAACCAAAAATAGCGACTCTTCGTTCAATAGCATATACAAAATATTGAATCACGCTATGAGATTACCGACTAAATCATGAGGAAGGCCTCATGAGACCAAGAAGATATACATAGTCCATTCTAGATCTTTTTATAAATGTTCGTATCATCCCTACCTCAAGCATTTGTATCTTATAAACCCTGCGTTTTGCTTTGTACTTCCACTGCATGTCTGGGTTACCACGTGCCTTTTGTCTCTTTTCTCTCTTCAAATCTGCTTTAATTCACTTTAGCTGTGCTGCACGTCCTGAGGATCCCGAGCCTCTGGCAGCCTCTGGGGATCCCGTCCCAGCTCTTTCACTGGAATTTGCTGGACTTTTTAATGGCCTTTTTTTGCTGGAAATCTGAACATATATAAGGCCTTGATGTTGATTCTTCTTGCTGCACGAATTGGGCCTTCTTTATTTTTTTATGGAGTGGGCTTTATTGTGAAATTTTGGACCTCAACACATATATATATATATATATTGTTATACTGATACAACAAATTTAACAGTATTTTCACAATTATTGAAGTGTCCAATTCTTATAGGTCGTAAAATATTAAAATATGCAACTATGACAAACCACAATTGAAAATAAAAGTTTTGTGAAAATTTTATAACACTTGTTATAACAATATTTTCCCAATAGTTAAGATCTCAGTTTCTTATATATCAAAAAAAAAAAAATGCTAAGTTAACAACATTTTCACATTAATTTCACAACAAATCATAGGTAAGCTACTATTGATGGATACAAAAATGATATTAGTTTTGGGTCTATTTTGAAATAAATAACAACTTACCCTCTAAAATTTGTTATAAAAATATTATGGAGATAACATTTCTATAAAATAAATAATAATATATTTTTTGGTTTAGTCAACTATTATAAGTGCCTATCATTCCCAACAAAATTCAATGACAAAAGTCTCTGACGTAATTTGATTACAAACATTCACAAAATTTTGACAAATACAACCAAAAATAGCGACTCTTCGTTCAATAGCATATACAAAATATTGAATCACGCTATGAGATTACCGACTAAATCATGAGGAAGGCCTCATGAGACCAAGAAGATATACATAGTCCATTCTAGATCTTTTTATAAATGTTCGTATCATCCCTACCTCAAGCATTTGTATCTTATAATCCTTTACACCCTACCAATTTCAACAATCCAACACATTGCCCTGGACCATCCACTCAATGATTATCTAGGCTTTGAATCACTTCCCTTGCTTCGGAATGATGAGAGCGAGAAAAATGATCTTGGAGCTGGTAAGATTAGATATTTGGGTATAACAATGTCAGAAAAATGTTCAACAATTCTTTAATGATAATTATTTTGATCAAGAGTCACCTCTGACAGAGAGACTATTTCTTCAGCTCCATCGCATTGATAATGTTACTGCTAGGAAAAGTATGATAAACAACACAGAATCAGATTAATGCTGATTAACCATACCTTTTAAGGAGCTTCCGGACAAATGATCGTCCCTTAGTCTGAAGTTTGCTGGAGGTGCTGGGATAGAGCTGTAGGCTTGGACTGAAAGAAATGAAAGCCATTGATTGATCAATTTTTTTTTTTAATATTATTAAGTGATCAACTGGAGAAATAAAGTTACATTTCTGTGTCTATCCCAAGCACAAAAAAGAAAAGAAATAAACAAATAAAGGAGAAGATGCAACAAATAACAAAAGCATAATTTAACCCAGTGGAAAACAAGTTACACACTCTAAATAAGTTGCAAGTGGCTATCATGCAGACCACAAACTCAAAGTTGGCAGCAGTTATATTAGAAAATGATCATTTTACAGAATGATGGTTGAAACTTAACCCATATAAGCAAGCAGCACCAATGGAACTACTGAAATCTTTTTATTAAGTGACAAAATTTTATGCTTGCTGTCAACAATTGAACTCCATTTTCTGCAGAAGGGTTTCTAGATTTCTGGATTCCATGAGCTTTCATTAGTTTCTGTTTATTCGTTACTTTTGTTCTCTCCTTATTTCTTTCTGCAGAATCACTTGTATACAGTCTGTGTACTTGGGCAGTGCTTTTCTTATCGATTTTTCAATGAATTTATTTACTTCTAAATAATAAAAATAATAAATATGCAAACTTAAAAAAAAGGGGAAAGAGTAAGTTACCCTGTTCATTGAACTCGCTCTCATTGAAGCTGTCGTCAGAAGGATGACCATGTGAGAATCCCATTCTTGACTTCCTCAAGTCTTCTGATGATCTATTGGCAACATCACGCCCATCTTCTGTATCATCATCTCCTTCAGAAGTTGTAGCAGAGATCCAGTCAACCAAACTATCAGCCCCGCGACTTTTCCTTCCAAACTTCAATAGCCGTTTAAACCCTTTTGTGACATCCTTACGAGACTGATTGTGGGATGCATTGGCAACAATAATAGGCTTCTGAGCAGCTCCCCATTTCTTTCTCATTCGAGCTGCATCAGCCTCTGATTGGGTAAGACTATGAGAATTCCAAGATGCAGGGCTCCCAATTGGAGAATCCACAAAAGCATCAATATCAGAGGTCTCATGTGGGTATGAAAATGGATGATGCATGCGTGAATTCCATGAGATCGGGCTTCCATTTGGTGAGTCCTGCAGAGATCCTTCATTGGGGAAAGTTGAAGGCACAGTAGCAGGCAATTCAGCAACAGAAGTAGGGTCCACTTGAGAAAGAGATCTAATGGAATCGCCATTTTCAGACCCAGAATTAGCTGACTTGTCATATTCTTGACTTAGTCTTGTTTCTCCATTATCCATGTCAGCACAATCTTCGACTGGCATGGTTTCAAGCTCTTCCTCTTCTTCCTCTTCTTCCTCTTTGGCCATATCCACATCATCTGCTGATTCAAATTCTTCGTCATTTTCCAAAGTCTCGGATGCCAATGAAGCTTTCAGCTTAGCTATACTAGCTCCAGCACCAGGACCTATGCCATTACCCTTCCTGAGGAAAGCCTTTGAATCCACATTCTTTGAAATTTTTTCAGATGGGATCTGCTCAGTCTGCTCTTTATCAAATTTTAATGGAGCCAAAACAGAGTTGTCAGAGTTCACAGCAGACAAATCCTTCAACTCTACAGGATTAGAGGCACTTTTTCTTGAGGACTGAGACCGCCGGGGCTTCTCTTCCTTAGCATTTGGTGCCTCTTCACTGATACTCTTGCTGCGGTTAAAGTTCCTCACCTGTGAGCGGGGGGTTGTTTTGCCAACTCCCAAAGAAGGTTTTGTGTTTTCTTTCCTCAAATCTGAGAAGTTGGGAACTGACTGTGCAAGAGGATTTTCTGCTTGCACTCTTCTCCTCCCAGAAATGGAATTGGAGACTTTGGCTGATGACCGTGTGACTGAATTTACTGTGGTGCGAGGAGTAGATGTAGACACATTTTTGTTAGGCAAAATCTTCTTTGCTTGAGCACTTCTGGAAGCAACATCTCCCACAGATGGCTCACTGAAAAATCTGTCTTGTCCATAAAATTTATGTTCAGGAAATTCAGAAAGGTCTTCATCGTCTTCACTCTGAAAGGAATCTATTGGGTGCTGTGAAAGCACAATCTTATTATGATTAGTTACAAGAAAGAAAATCAAAAACCAAAATACGGCTTCAGAATTAAGATTGAGTGTACACATCAAATTATACAAGTCATCAGATTTAGCACTTATGTCCTATATGTTAATCCCAAGTCTACTTCAAAAGGAGTACTTTAACCTCCAATAAGCACTTATAAATCTACATGCGCACTCCTTAGGGTTTTGGGATTAAGCTCACAAGCATGAAAAGTTCTATTTAATTTGGTTAAGAGAATAGATGATATTAGGACTTATAGGTGTGGTGTTAAATGACAGGAGAAAAATGCAGAAAATAATGATCCATGGAGGATAGGAGAAAAATATAGGTGAATGTGTCAAAGCTTTTAAGAACCATTGCTTTGCATTCAATTATACAATTTCAAATAAATCCCAAGTGACAGCACAATAAGCTGGGAACAACTCCTCATTAAGCTTGATATCATACTCAAAGGTACATAAATTTGAATGAGGGGACACTTATTTCCTAAAAACATAACTATAATAAGAATACCTGTTCCCTCTTCACACTCGACCGAAAATTGAAAGATCTGAGTTTATCTGCACGTCTACGAGCACTAGAGACATCCCTATCAGCAGAGGCAGAAAACTTGAGCTTCATCTCAGCTTTACTCTGCTCAAGGTTATCCTGCAGGGCCTTCATCTTGGCTTCCTTCTCTGCCCTGTTGGAACTCCATTCTTCCCTCAGTTTAGCATCTCTTTTTTGCATGTACTTCTCATAGAATTTTCCTCTGGAATCATCTGTGAAATGAAGCTCAGCAAAGTTCTTCCTCAGACTATCACCATAATCCTGAATATCTACCATCTTCATTGGCGGAGGGGTAGAGGTATTGAACTTTGCCATATTAATAGAAGTCCCAGCTGGTTCAATCACTGAAGGTTTTTCAGATAATTGTGCTGGAGCTACCTCCACTGCTTCTGGTTTTTTATACTGTGAACTTGCTGCCTTTTCCATTTGTTTTTCAGCAGGCTTGTTTCTCCGTGCAGAACCAGACTGATCCCCAGGAACCCGAAGCTTGTGCTCAGCAAAAAGCTTTTCAAGCTCATTAGCCTTCATTTTCAGCTCATCATTGAGCTCCTGATTTCCCTTAGACTGTCTAACTCTCTGAACTTGCTCCAATGGCATTGTTGGCATCGTAGAAATGCTTTCTTGAGCCTCCGAAGCCTTTTTACCAGGATAATCCAACTTGTTATTTTCATAAGAAAAACCAGCCTCATCCTTCCTACTACCCTGAGGCTTCTTAATCTGCTCACGACTAGCAGAAACTGGTTTCTGAAACTTCATGCTCTGGGTTCCAGATTCTTCCACTTTCTGAAACTTCATGTTCTGGGTTCCAGATTCTTCCACTTTCAATTGTTGCCTATCTGATGAACCCAATTCTTTCTTTCCCACCTCCTCTAGTTCTCTCGTAAAAGATCTCCACTTGGACTGAGGATCCAATTGATCACCCTCAACTCCTTTCACCAGACCTGAAGGGGCGGCTTCCCGAAGTTTTAGCCCACTACCAACTTCAAACTGTCCTGAAAAAGAGCGGGTATGACTATTATAAACCCTAGAACGCGATTGAGTCACCGGCCCCGAATCCCCAACTCTATTTACAAATCCACCATCAGATGATCCATCCCCTACCTTGCTTCCAAAACCTCCAACTTGATTCTTCCCTCCAACAACCTCAGACCGATCCCTATTTACAAATCCGCCATCAGATGCACCGTCTCCTCCTACCTTACTTGCAAAACTCACAACTTGATGATCTTTAACCCCACCACCGGATGAAACCTCTTGATCACTGAAATCCCTTGATTGATTCAGAGACCCCACTACTTTATGATCCTTCCAATTAGTCCACCCCTTCACTCCCACATCTTCCTGTTCTTTACCTTGATCCTTCAACCCAACAGAGCTAGCAGTGTCATTCAACAATCCCTTCTTATTATCCTTATCCTTATGATCCTCAGCTCCACTGCCCGAAAACCCATTACTGCTATTCGATTTGGGCTGCGAAACAAACGGAGAATTAACAGAAGACGGTGTACACAAGGGGCTCTCTACGTCCTTCTTGTCTCCACTAACATCAATGCTCATATCACTGGCACCACTCCATCTCCTCAACACCGGCGGAGGTGGCGTTGTCACTGCCGCCGCCGCAGCAGCAGACAACGCGTCAGAAGAAGAGAGCCTCCTGAGCTCCGCCGCCTTCCCAACGACAACAACCGGCTTGCCGCCACCACTACCGCTACCACCGCCACCAGTCTCCTTCTGCTTGTTCTCAAAGAGGTTAATACGGTCCTGCACACTGAGTCGCCTCGCGGGTTGACTCGCCGCGATGGAAGAAGAAGAAGAAGAAAATGGTGGTGAGTCTGATGACTCGGTCACAGACAGAGAATCTTCTTTCTTGTTATCGTTGTTGCTGCTGCTGTTGTTGTTGTTGTTAATGTTGTTTGCAAGCTGTGCTGTTGTTGCAGTATTGGCGGGTTGGGTGGGTTCGTTTTTCTCGTTTAAGTTTCGTCTCGTGGGGAACTTGGGCTGCTGACACGTGGATATCTGTGATTGGGGTTGCGTTGTACCAAAACTGTGTTGTTGTTTTTGATGTTGTTGGTCTTGACCGGCTGCTGCTGTTGTTGTTGTTGTTGGGTGGTGGGTCCCATTGTTTGGGTCTTCTGCTGAAGTGGGGTCATCGATTGACATGTCAGATCCTGTGGATGATCGGATGGCTGTGTCGTCGACACCTGGCTTCCACGTGTTGATTAAGAGGTCCGGTCTTCTTTGGCACAGTGACCTAAATTTGGTGCATGCTTCACTGCACACACAAAAAAGGAAAGAAAATAAATAATTTTATTATATTTAAAAAAAAAAAAAAAAGGTACAACTATATAAAAAGGTGAGAGAAAATAGAAAGCCAGATGAACACAAAAAAGGAAAGAAAATAAATAATTTTATTATATTTAAAAAAAAAAAAAAAAGGTACAACTATATAAAAAGGTGAGAGAAAATAGAAAGCCAGATGGGCTTTGAAAAATGGAAAGGACCCCTATAACTACCGTACCTTCCAAATCAATACTGAATGTGATGGTACTTTTTTATTACTTATTTATTAATTAAATCATACTTGTGCAAGAAGTCCAACATGGTCCACTAGATAAAAATCATAAAATCTTTGTCATGGGTCCACCACAAAGTAAAAGAACAGATGGTATCCAGCATAATTTACCATCTTAAAGACTGTAAAAAATTGATAAATTGAGGAGCTTTGGGAGCTTTGGTAACTTTTGGCACATCATAACAAGAGCTTGACCCCATAAAAATTGGGATTTATTACCCACCCCTTGATGAAACCGACAAGTTGGGAATGGAACAAACGAGCAGGCCAAGGATTGGTCAATTCAAGAATGGGCCCCACTAACCCAAAGAACAAAGTTTTGAAAGGAAGCAAGATCTGGGTTCTGCTTGTTTGGGACTTATATGATGCACCTTGTGGTAGATTTCATAATTTACTAATCATGAAATATAACCATAACCCATTACAATAATGACCCCAGATAAAAATTAAAAAATTAAAATTAAAATTTTTTTTACAGTGCTTTCCTATACTCACATCTGACAAATCTTATTCACCAAATGATAGATCACAAGCACTTTTCAGGCCAGCCCATTTTATATTTTTGGCTATACCGTACATTTTTAAGGCTAGGTGCTAAAATTTCATTTTCAAGTAGCTTGGCAATTGCATAAATTTAGGCAAGTGGACCCTGGATGATGTGACCTATCAACATTGATTATTATGGGCCCAAACAGCTTAACAAGTTCCTCACTCAAGAGCCTAAAGTTGGGGCATTTGAAAACTGCATGGAACCATAATGTTTCAATTTTTAGTGCCCTCATCACTATTGCTTTTTATAAAAATGAGGCATTATCAAAATCATCAAAATGACAATGGACTTCTTTGGAATAATTAGTGATGGGAGCTACTTTCACAATCCAAAAACTTAGCCAAGTAATGGGAACATAAAAAAAAGAACCAATTCAAAAACCAAATAAAACCAGAACACACTCCCATGTTTTTTAAATTTTGAAGAAAAAAAAGAAGAAGAAAAAAAAAAAAGACTCAAGTTAAATGCTAAGAGAAACAAAAAGAAGTAACCTTTGCACTTTGGTTTCCAAAATGCCCCAACTGACTCTTCGAACACAAGCTGTTTCAAAAGACATTGCGATTATACCAAGAATTAGTTGACAACATGGCAAATAAGTTAAACTTCCATTAAAAAACAAGGTATCTCCCTGACTTGACCGCATATGCTACCAATTCAGTAGACAATGTGTCAAAATCCTTTGATAAGATAACACAATGAGAGGAGCAAGGTCAAGGGAAGAACAGGTGAAGGGTAAAATCTTGGCAATTATGTTCTATTCTATTAGAAAATCTAGTTGTGAGGGTGAAGTTTTGTGAATAAATTACTGACCTGGCATACTTGCTAATGATTTCTATATAAACCCCCCAAGGAAATGGTGAACGTATGGAATGAAAACTTGAAACAACAGTTAATTTTAAGTATATTAGCTTCCCCCTTATTATATGTCTTCAGTAAAAGGGATTTTCATTATCCATTGTCCACACCACTTGGAATTGGTGTGATGAAAAAGCATTGTGGCATAAAAGGTTCCCGTCAAGCACGCATTACTTTTGAAGTTTTCCACCTTATGCAGTTTGGGAAGAGATTTTGACCTGAAGGGAGAGAAGTTTTAAACATTTCCTCTTCAATTCTCTTTTCTTTTGTGTTTTCCATCCCAGCAAACCAGAGGAAGATTCTTCCCTGTCACTGCTACCAAATCCCAGGACTAAAGTGCTACAAAAAGATGGATTCACTTGATGCCACATCCACAAGCAAACATGCACAGGCACACACACACACACGAATAGGCACGCGCACGCGCACGCGCGCACACACACACACTGACAGGAGGAATAGGAGCTTTAGATATATAAGGTTTACTTGAAGATAGAATTTCTTAGAGAGTTCTTACTTCAAGCGATGAGCGCCAAACCGATTTGCAAAATGATGGAGTTCAGACACTGTATCAGGGTTGAAACCAGCAGCTGATGCACGAGCACAAGCTGTGGTCAAGTCCTGCCTGACTGCAACAAGCCGTACATCAATGGCCCTTAGAAGCTCCTTCCTGGATAAGAGTGAAAATAGCAAAACAAAAATAAGAAAAAAAGTAAGCAACTCAGAGAGAGTTGTCAATTCAACATATCAAGAACATCTGTTATAAAATTATTTGTCATTTTAGATTGTTGATGACCAAGTAATGGCATTTTTCTAAGAAATTTATGCATTTAACTATGAACTGTGTACTTCAATCATTGGCCATGATCAACATAACTTTGTCTTTGCCCTTTCTTAACTGTTGACCATGTATGCTAGTTTGTCCACCTGCTCAAAACATCAAATCTTTGACACTCCAGTCGACTTCCATGATATGATGATTCCTAAGTTCGTGAAAATCCCAGACCTACTAATCAAATCAAAAAGTGCTTCAAAACATCATTTCTGCGATGCAGGATCCAAGCTAGCATACATCAGTCACAGCAAAATGGGAGATCACATCTTAAATAAATATCAAAAGTATCTTCAATGGCTGATGTTCAAAGGGCACGTGCAATTGACTAAGTGAACATTTGCAAAACAAAATGAAACCCAGAATATAGTAAATGTTAAGTAATTTGAAAAACTGATCAAATTTAATTTAAACAAAAACTAGGGGGGAAGAAAAGAAAGTATTACTTTGTTGCATCTGCTGCTCCTGCGGTTCCTATTCCATCTCCACCTGGAGCATATTATCCAATATCAGCATATTAACAACTTGTGCTTTAAAAATAATGTAGCTTTTACTAGACAGTTCCAGCATAAAATATTTCAAAAGAATTTTCAGGTGTCTAATAACCTAGGCAGCTAGGCAGAACATAGCCCATGACATATTCCAAGGAAATAAGACTCCAAAGAACCATACTGAAGCTGGGAAATTGGCGAAGTAAAAGATAACATTAGTAATATTGGCGAACAGCTGATCTTAACACAACAGACAACAAAGAATTCAACAACATACTTGCTTAATTATTAAAAGAAAAACTTAATTCCTAGAGATAAATTTTCAGGATGCATTACCACAACTGTTAAAATATGTTACATAATGATTTTACCAAAAACAATAGCTCAGAATGAGTTTGCATTTCTCTCCCAATTTCCCCCCAGAAACCATCATGGCCCATGACATCATAGGAAAATTACGTTTTTCTTTTGGGTATGTATCTTGGGAAGGCAAATTCACAGTTGTATGACACAACATCCTATATTTCCCCCCCCCCCAACAAAAAAAAAGAAAAAGAAAAAGAAATATGGACAAAAAATAAAACAAAGGACTAAATTTCATGCATGGGTATATTCAATAGTTCAAAATTATTTCCCTAAAGAATCTCCATAATTGCTTCTATAGGCTCAAGTGTGATAATGATCTCCAGTACAATAAACAATTCATGACTGGCTCTTAAACAGAAAAGATTTGGATCAAAATCTCTAGCAGATGTCCCTCAGCAGAACACACAACTACAACTCATTTTCTCAGTAGTGTGCTACTGGCATCAACACAACAGGTAGACCAATTTATGTAAAATGCGTCACATACTTGATTAAGCAGAAGAAATACCTTCCCGGAAACAAAATTAGTCACAGTAAAATTCACTAAATCAAAGAGGTCTACTTATTGAGCCAATGAGCCACCACCTGGATCATAAGATACACTATAGTCTTTAACCCAAAAACCAGGCCTAGCATAATACCCTTAGTACAATGGCAAGTTAATTATGTGAGATTCCATCGGATAAGCCACCAATTCCTAGTTCCTAGATTGTCTTCACTATAAGAACCATTGCACATAGAAAGGTTGCAGTAATATCATTAGTACATCTTTGCCTCAGTGCCCCACTCCCAAGTCCGATCCAGTACTCCATACCTAATGAAACTGAGCTTGCTAGCAAATCCCAACAGCTCCAAGGAAGAGATCCAATCTTTAAAAGAACAGGTCATGGGCTTTACCTAGGTCAAAGGTCCTTTTTTTTTTTTTTCCTTTTTTCTTATCTGATATTTCTCTCATGATGCAACCACTTTTGTCTACAACAAAATGATGAAATAAGTTTCTCCTCTCCACTAACTTCTTCAATACAATCCATAGCAAAACTCTAGTGTCATATTTTTGCAAGGATACTGGGTGTTGATCTTCAAAATTCATGAAGGTACACTGTTAAAATTTCAATATATATTGTAGTACTTGTTATTATTGCATGCACACAATCAAGCTCCCCCTTTGCCAAGTAAACTGGCCATAACGTAAACAATGGAATCTTTATTTCTTTAGGCACCAATGCACTACATACAAATGCAAACTTAACATAGTCTCATTCTAAACGCAATTTGATATAAGTGCCAAACCTTGTGTAAGATGGGTATTGATGCAACTATAGTGACCATCCACTATGTATTACTAGAAGAAAATGATCATAATTAGATAGATAATGTCAAAATAAATCATGTGACTTAAGTATATCACCTCTATGAGGAATAAGCTAAATTATCAGATTACAAAGAAAATAAAATTCCGATTGCTAATGAATTTGACATACATTAGCAGGGTTTTTTTTTTTTTTTTTGGATTGGTTGAATTTGATACATTAGCAGGTTATATGACATTATAATTTTTTTTTCTAATAAGGAAGTCATTCTAATTGAATACTTCCGGCTTGACATTCTACACCACAAATGTATAACTAAACATATAACTGCATCAAAAAGAATATGATCTTGACAAGACTCCAAGGCTTTTGGCATGCATAACTTATTATAGGCTTCACGAAGAGGCACTCAGTGATTACATTTGCATAGATTTGTGCTCTATTTATATAAAACAATCCCCGCTAGCCAGAATTTAGTCCAGTTTGTAGCAGTTTATGCTTCAAAGATTGACAACATAGGTGAAACTGATGTTCTGTGCTTTATCCTTTATCACTATGTAAAAATTTTCTCTTAACTAGTAATTTCACATGCACCTAGTGCATAATGAACCCAAAACCTCCCCTCCACTTGCATTTACAGGGGGACAAGGTGCCATTTAAGCTAGAGCTCATTGGCATATTCCCATTATGTATAATGTCAGTATGTACAAGGTTTTTAATAGGCACCTTAGAAAATTAATTCAAGAAATTCAGCAGTCTCAATGGGATATCTATTGCTATTCTTCTGATCATAACATCATCACCAACAATTGGCACCTTGGTTTATGCCTATGTTGAGAATCAACGCAACTCAGACTTTGCCACTATTAATGATTAAAACAAAATAACAATAATGGTCAGCCACTGGGCATCTCCACTAACTCTAATGTCCTACTTCTCACTCTTGGCTTAAACTTTCACTGTTACTGTCCACAGATTAATATCACAAAAGAATAATACAACATGAACCTCTAAACAGAGAGAAATAAGTGAAATCTAAGGAAATCCTAAACATCATACTTGCTTCTGTGTATAAAATATATAATGTCTTCCTAGACAGGATTTTGCATGGTAAGTTTTCTTGTAATCAGAACATCCGAGATTAAAAGTAAAATAAACTATCTAAAGTCAAATAGAAAGAAACAAAGCATACCTAATGCCCCAGAATTCTGATCTCCTGCCCTCTGACATAAAATAATTTCCCAAATTCAGTGATAAAAATAATTGTATTTCCAATTATCAGCACGTTGGTTGTCTAATTAATTGAATTGTGGTTATTACCTGTGAATATATTTTCTGGGCTGCTTCCAACTGAGACATCTCTGCATCATATGTGTTAACCAGTTCCAAGACCTCTGGTGTGCTAACAAACCGAACAAACCTGGAGAGCAAGTTCCAATCAAGTCAAAGAGAAAAATCAAAACTGTATTATGTAGAAAGGCAGCAAAATCCAAGTATACTTAAAATTTGTTTCAACTGGCAGTACGTGTTACCTTTCCAGTGTTCCTTTAGTGAACCACGTCTCAGCATTTCTTCGCTTCTCAACTTCAAGCTTAATGACTGAACTGCAAGTGCAACCTGCTCTTCTGCAACTTTTAAATGGGTCACAAATGGCTTTACTAATCCTGATGCAAGCTTCTCAGTGTTTCCATCACTTGAGACAAACAACTCACAACTGCCCAGGAAGGAAGAAGAATATAACCCCATATCAAAACAATACAAATAGGAAGACAGAGTAATAAAATCTAAAACCCAGTAACAGTTATCCTCACCGTGAACGGTTTGGTGACAATTGGAACACAGCATAATCAAGAGGCATGTCAGACTTCATCTTCCCCCTACTATTGCTTAATTAGCTCTTCTCTGAATTATTCATATACCCAGATGCACTTTCGGTAAAATGCAAGCCCAGATCCTCACAACTTTAATTAATCAAGTCATAAACCAGCAAAACTTCAATCACAAAACTCCACTACCACAATGTAGATTCTGGAAAAAAAAAAAAATACACAGAAACATAGTTACCATTTATAGAAGTGATGATGCAAATACATAATCTAAATTCATAAACTACAAATAAAGATGAAGTTAATAAAGAGGTGAGAAACTTTAATTATTCAACTCAAATAAGGGAACCATCTATGGTAATCCACATTTCAAATCCAACTGGATTACTTAAAGTAAGTTCAAATTAAAAAAGTGGATGGCTAGTGGCTAAAACCCACTAAACTTTTTGACCAGATTGCTTATTAAAAATACCCAACAGATCTCAATCCCAAAGAACAACTCCAAAACCAAATGCACCAAAAAAAAATTCAAGCTCTTGAACTAAAATAGAAACCCAAACTTCACACAAATCAAACTTGTCCCAGATCTGGTTCAACAAATATCCAAACCCAAATGCCAAACCAAACCAAACCCACAAAGACTTCACAGTTTACACTCATAAATCCAAATTCAAATGCAAAACCAAGTCAGACCCAGATGAAAATACACACATACAAATAGATATACGCATTAATACACACAACCCAGAAACAAAAATAGAATTTTCAAAATACCCATTAGTCTTTGCAATAATTTAAGTAAATGTGAGAAGGATCAGTGAAACCAAAGAGTACCTGAGATCTTGGACTGTAGAAATCGGATCCTCCTAATCGGGTTCAAATGCTTACCAACATTTTCACTCTCTGAGCTTTATATATTCCACTTTTTTCTTCTTCTTCTTCTTCTTCTTCTTTTTCTTTGAGAATAACTTTCTTTTTTTTTTTTTTATAATTACTTTAATGGGTTTGTTTTTGTTTCTGTTACTATTTTTTTATTCATTAAGTTCTAAGAAAACCCTAACATTGACAAGATAGTCTTTGCTTTACTCTTCCCTCAAATGTATTACTTTCTTTCTTTCTCTCTCTACACTCTCTGATACAGTAGAGAGAGATAGGAAGAGGAGAGAGAGTACGTTTGTGTTTTTTTTGTGTGTGCTTTCAGACAAGTTTGCTTGTAATTTGCAAATCCTACAAAAGCTCAACAAGGATTGAGAGACAATGACTCTTTTAAGTCATAACAGTGTGATGTTAAAATTTTGAAATTACAGAAATGGACTTTTGACTGTATGGTGTTGGTCATGTCAATTTACTCGAATGGGCTTGACTTGGTATTAGCTTGCTGTCATTTTTCAAATAAAAAAAGAAAACGTTAGCAGACATATTAAGGGCATTAGTTTAAAAAATGTTTTAAAAAATTTTGTATGGTAAAAGAAAGTAAATGATTCTTTTAATAATTTTTATATTTCTTATGAAAGTTGTATTAAAACTTTCGTAAAATAATTCATTTACAAATGTCCTAAGTGCCCCCTTTAACCGGATCCAATATGGTCATTTAACTAAATTAGACTTATCTCATTCTTAAAAATTTTCATTTACAAATGTGTAAGAGACTAAGAGCATCTATTAATCGTAATCAATATGGTCATTTCACTAAATTGGACCTATCTCATAGGAAAATGTGAAAAATTTGATGTCGATAGTCTAATCAATATGGCCAACCTAAATAAGTTCCAAAATTGAGCATGAAGCCAAACAGAAAAACTTAGATACTCTAGGAGCAATGCTCCTTCCTCTCACATGAGGAGTGGGCCCTACGCGTGGGTCCCACCATGGGTTCACCCCTCATGTGAGAGGAGGAAGTATTACCCAAGTCAAATAGCTTGTGCAAAGGAACATTCTCATAGTAGGTGTTTACATGATTTAGTTGGATTAGAGGTTGAAGCTGTGTTGGCTTTGGAAGCATCATCAATGGTTATCAAGTCTACTTTCATAGAGAAACAAAAAATTGGAGACTTTATTAGGTTGATAAACAACGAAGTTCTAAAACTACCCTTGAGATTTTAAGCCCACGTCAGTTATATTGGGCAAAGAATGAACATAATTATAAAAAGAAATTAGTGCATCAAAAAAAAAAATTAGAAAATTTTATTTGTCTTCATAAAAGGTAATGATTTGATTAACTCATTTTTTTTTTCTTCTTCTTCTTTTTTGATAAATATATTAATTCATCCAGTTTCATGTTTTAAGAGAAAGAAATTAAAAGAAAATTCACAATCAATCTAATTATGAGTTCATTATTATTATTTTTTCTAAAGTGTTATGAGTTGTGACTACCAAATACTTCAATTCACATTATGAGCTACATTTTCCCTTTAATGCGATATGTAACTTCAAATTAAGTCAAAATATCTTATTTGGGTTGTTCTATTCCATGATTTTAGATTTTATATATATATATATATATATTTTTTTAAATCTTATATCATGTTAATGAGAAACTTCCAAATGTTAATCTGAAAATTCATGCAAATTTAGAGACATGAATCATTAAATACGACAACAAATCATATCAAATTTCTCTTATAATCAGTGTTATATTTAAAAATTAAAAAGGAAAACTACTACTTAAGAATGGAAATGCAAACTACATGAGAGTTAAGAGTTAAGACTTCTATGTTCATGTTATGTTTTCTATGTGTGTTTTGGGCTTAAAAGGAGAAAGAAAAACTTCTATCATGTTCATAATTATTCTCTCATGCAAGAAATTCTTATTTACAAATAACAAATTACAATTTATCCTTAATTATTTCAATATTATTTCACTCCTAATATATATGACTCATTAACATATCAAGGAAGAAAAATAATTTCAAAAAAAATATTATAACTTAAAAGGAGATAAGATGAAAGCAACACATAGATTTTATTTTCATTTTTTAATAATGCCTTTTCCCTTTTTGTTTCTTTTTTGAAAAATGCCTGGTGGGAAAGCTTTCGGTGAAGAAAATGGGCATCATTGTCCAAACATACATGATCTTATAGCCTATAGGTGGAATCATGGGATGGACCACTATTGAATGAGGTGGGCATTTTTGTAATTTAAGCGTGGTCAATTTGGTACATTCACTATTAAGTAGAGATTCTAAATTTAACGGTTCCTTTGGGAAAAAAACTTTTAAAAGTGAGAGCGAAAGAAAGAAAAAGCATATCGTGCAGCCAAAGCAGCGACCCCGGTTTTTCTAAATATTTTTTGATATGTGAAATTACCATATTACCCTCCTTTAAAATTCCTCGAAAGAAACTATCATATTGGTCTTCAAAATCCACTTATCTTGCTGCGACACTTGTCACCATCATTTGAGTCAGCACAGCTTCATATGGAATAAAAAAATACTATTAATAATAGAAATAATTATAATTATAATCATCACCATGATAACAACAAAATCCCTTAATTATTACTATTTTTTAAATGAAATTCATTTAACACAATTGATGGTAATTTCTTAGGGCTTTATTCAAAGTGAAAAAGACGGTTTTTTTTTTTTTTTTTAATTTTTTAGAAAGAATTTGAAAATCAAACTTAGGAGATTGGCCATTTACTAAACTAACAAAGCACCCGAAAAAAAAAAAAAAAAAAAACATTATTTCATAGGATATATTTGAGCTCAATAAATTAAAAATTGATATGACTTGTGAGCCATCACTTTAACTACAATGATAGTTAAGTATTAGAGAGATTGTGCATGGGAATTATTAGTTTAATTAAAGGTAGTTTGTCTAGTATCAATTTTAGACCTTCCAAGTATATGCCGTTACCAACATGGCAGTCTTTTGTCAGTTATGTGGTATCAGGCAACTACCAACCATGTCCACTCGCCATTTCCAAATTTATGATAGCTACTTCTATTCTACTTCTAATGTTTGTGGTATATATTGATTTTATCTGATATATGTGATCGTGATTTTGTCTGCCCAAAATAAATATGAGCTATTATGTGATGTTGGGAAACCTACTATTGGGTTTGATGTAAATACCATCTTATTTGACTTGTCAAATTCTTATGTGAACAAATATAATGAAAAATGTTATAAAAATTGAGGAGTTGGTGCTCAATATAACTACAATTATGAAGTGATCAATATGATAAAGTTACTAGCATATGAAATAGTGTTATTAGTAGCGAATCACTAGAGATACCCAATAAAGGAAATTTTGGTATTGTAGAATCTATAACTTTAGAGAATTGGCATTTTTATATGTACAAAGTGCTTGGGAGTTTAGTGGAAAAAGAATTCGAACTGCGGAGTTAGCAGCATATTGTAATTATTTCTCAAAAATAACTTTAGAGAATTCGCCAAATATGCTCCGCAAGAGGGATGTGTTGCTTGATGAAGGTTTCATCAAATGAAGGTTACAAGAATATTGTGATTGAAGGAGATGCATGGAATGTAAGTAGAGCCTTTGGGAAATTGAGAAACAACTCCCCATTGGAGTATCAAAACAAGTATGGAGGACATTTTGTATTTAGTTAATTTCTTTAAATATGTTTCCTTTTCTTTTGTATTAAGAGGGGGCAATGTTTCTGCCCACCACTTAGCCCATTGAGCTACCTTTTTTAATTGGACGGGGCTAGTCTTCATCTCCAACCTGTCACCTATGTTAGTTCAGGTTATGGATAGAAATGGTTCTAGGCCCTCTCCTGATTGTATTTCTCTCGTTTTGTTTTGAATGAAGTATTTATTTAGTATATAAAAAAAAAAAAAAAAAATGAGTTCTACCCATCCTGTTTCCATCCCATTATAACCAAATAAATGTTTTCATTAATAAACTACTATAGCATTTACCCAAACCACCACAATTTTCACTAAATAGTTTATAAATGTCAAGTTGATAAATTGTTAATGGTAGATTGTGAAGTGATATTAATGATAAGTCCAAACAAGAACTAATAAAAACCTACTAAGCCATCTTTTGTGAAAAAATGTTATGAAAATTGATGCCTTTATAGCACTACTCTTGTAGAATTTCTCATCTTTGATACATGATTTATTATTATTATTATTGGAGAAAGGAGATTTGAATCTAGAATCTTATCGACGAAAAAACTAGACAATGCCAATGTTGAAATATAAGAAAATTAACAATTTATTATTTTGATTTGTCTAAGAAAAGTTTTTGATATATTACTTAAGATACAAGAAATAGACTAATAGAGTGCTGCTTGTATTGTATACACCTTTCTTCCTTGTCAAAAGATCATAGTCGTATTCACTTTTCAATAATGCACACATTAATTGCTTGGTCACTATTGTTGGTAAAAAGAAATACATAATATAAAAGAGTATAGAGTAAATCGCTTTTTACTAAATTATGCTGCTAATATTAGAACTTTTTGGATAATGAAAGATAAGGAGAAATCAAAAATCTTTGTTCCTATGCTCTTTTCTTTATGTTCTTTCTTTTCACCCAAAATTTGGTTCCATACACTTTACATGTGTTACTCCATTTTGATATCAATGTCATGGGAACTAAAAAAAGTTACCATTTTTAATGGTTAAAAAAAAATACCACTAGATTCTAATCAAGTCAACAGAGGTTTGGCCATTGTAACCAAACAGTTAATTTTTCATTTTCTGTCACTTATCAATAAAATTTTCCTATCTTGTCCATGCAATGTCAAAATTTACCAATAGATTAGATGGATAATATTTGCATCCTGTCCTCCATGATGGCAATATTATCATGATGTTGCAACAACTTGTTGGTCGGTCTTCCTTCATATGTCCTCTTCAAAATTGCAAAACCTAATTCATTTAATTATTTCGAGGATTCACAAAACCTATTCATCCATGTTTCAAATTAAGCATTTAAAGAACCATGATATTCAGTAGTTTTAGGAATTAAAGAGCACTTCATTCACAAGACCAAGGGAGTCAGCTACTTTTCAAGTGGCAAATTGAATTGCTTAACAGTCTTTCTAACTTCCAGGCCATGATTGTAAGAAGCTATGAATGTCTTGTTCATGTACTGCACAATCTTCTTTATAATGTATAAGTGCCAATGCATAATTCTAATTTCTGTGGTCCACAATAGTACAAAATTGTAACTGTTTTGCAAAGTTCTATGGGAATGTTTTCCATCACTACCATTTTTCATTTGGTGTTTTTAATGTCGTGTAGGAGGTGAGATTATTCCTCTGATTTTGTCTAGATTGTTTGCGGCTTTAAACTTTTTTTTTTTTAAAAAAATAATAATAATTTGATAGTTACAATGAGAAAAATGAGATTTGAACCCTGAATGTTTCTCTTGAAAATACAAAAAGGTGTTAACCAATTAAGTTACAAGACTAGCTCTTAGCGGCTTTAATTAAATCCTCCATCTAGCACACAAACATACACACAAAAAAGAGAGAAATAGAAGAAGAAAAAGTGCCAATGCCATTATCTTCATCTTAGTTGGTGAAAATACCTACTAAATAATACTAAAATAATAATAATTGTGTTGGTAAATTCATTGGTAAGGAATATATAATATAAGTGCCAAAAAGAGGACCCCAAAGAAAGAAAGGGGAAAAAATATTCTTATTCATAGCAAGAAAAGTAAAATTGAATGTTACTCATATTCTATGTGTACCTACCAAAACAATAAATTGTGTAGTAAATTCATAGGTAAAAGAAATTAAGGAATATATAATATAGTTACCAAAAAGAAGATCCCCAAATAAAGAAAGGGAAAAAAAAAAAAATACTAATTCAGAGAAAAAGTACAATTGAATGTTACTCATATTCTATGTGTACCTACCATTCAAGCTCAAATTAAAGCATAAAAGGTCCTAAATCTAACTTTAGATTATCAAACTCACTGATCAGCTACAATACTCTTTTTTTTTTTTTTTTTAGAGAGAGAGAGAGAGGTAATACTCTTTTCTTTTAGAATAGCATTATCTAATATTTATTTAAACATTATCTATGAAAAGTAATCATATATTTAGTGAGCCACCAAAAGTGGGCTTCATTAAATGCTATTCCAAGTTACCAATTTGCCTCTTACAGAAAAATAGTATAGGGGAAAAAAAAAGAAAAAAACACAAAGTATAAATTTTTTTCTTTTTTCCTAGAAAGTAAAATTCTTACAATGATATTGTCCTCCTTTGTGTCTCTTTCTTACCCAGAAAAGTTGAAATGAAAGAGAATACAAGTCTTCATTACTGGCAAAATTTGCTATTCTTTGGTTGGTGGTTTGGATGTAAGACACTTGCGCAGCAACAACAACAATCCAATTTTTTTGGGTACGTGTCAATGACATAGATCTTCTTCATCTACTTTCTTCCTCAAAGGGGTTAACATCTTAAACTTTCAATGTGGTCACCAATGGATGAAAATGTATTCCATCTTTGAGTGACTGGCCAAACATGATTAGCTTGGTTGTTGACAAACTTTGCTTAACCAATCCTTGTTGAACATGTGTCAAAAAAAAATGAAGATTGAGCAAAACCCTTTATGTATCATTAAGGCACGTGGGATGTGGCTCTATTTGCCCCTTAAAGTCCACCTATTTTACTTATCTAAATTGGTAATTATGATATGATTATTATCATTTGATTGGGATTATAATTGAGAAGAAAATATGAGAAACCCATAACTTTTAGATGGATTTAAGGTTAACCCAAAAATATTATTTAAAGAAAAAGAAAAAAAGAAAAAAAAAAAGACTTTCTTTTTATCATGAGAATCAAAAGCAAAATGGAGGAGGATTTTGATACACATGGTTTGTGAGCCCACTATAAAAGATCCACCAACACCTTCACCTGACAATGCTTGTTTTTGTGGCCCCTAGAACCATTGAGTGTAATTTTAACGGTTGGACCATAGAAAATCATTTATATATCTAAGGGTCTCAAATTGCATGATGGGTGGACTTCTTTTTGCCTTTCAACAATCAGCCTTATATTTCAATTTTAAGGCGAGCCCACCACTTGAATAATAGGTGGGCCACTTCACACATGTATGGGATTGACTATAGAGAATGGTTATGCTTGTTTTCTTCGTCAGCGTACAAAGTCGTAACTCAACTGACACGTTTTGATATTTATAACTGGATGTTTAGATTGTTTGAAAAATTTATACCTAAAAAATAAAATTGAAAAAAATTTGAGCTAAAAAAAAAAAGGTTCAGATTTGACACTGTTATATCAAACAGACAATCCAGAATGACTGGATGTCCAAATGATATCCTCGTTTGTCTTTGCTGCAGAACATCCAGCAATTAAGGGTTGTGGAAGATGTGTTTTTTTCTTCTAGATGGACATTACTATATAGTCGGTAAGCTGTTGTGAATTGCTGACCAAACAAAGTGTCTGATACACTTTTTTTTTTTTGGACACTTTAAGGTCCAAATCCTTCTGGCACTCATTTGCCTGAGGTGGTTGTTTGGTAAAATGCTTAGTCAGACAATTTAGTTTGTCGTTTGTATTATTTCTTGTTTCATCAATCTTCTCTCCCATGTTTCTTCACTGTTCAACCACAGATTAAAAAAAAGTATATATTACCAATACAATTGCATGTTCGATAGTATTATATAGCATGAATAATTGGGTTTAAACATAGCAGAAGTGCCATATAAATACCATGTGAAGTTTGCAGATTCGATTATTAAGAGCAACCAATACATATATGTCAATACCATGTGAAGTGGGCTCGTTCATTACTGTTATTGAAGGCAATTACTTCATACAAAGAAAGTTATTGGACAGTACTGCATATAATTCTTCCCTTGAATGACCTTTTCTAATGGCTGTGTCACTTTTTCTTATTCTGGCTCATCTTAACACTTCTATAGAAAACAAGTGGTTCAGTAACTCCTAGGAAGGAAACTAATGAAATACAATGCTTGAATTGTTCCACCTTGTATCATGGCTGATGTCCAAATAAAAGGTACACATTCTTAGGTGTTGTTTTTTACTTTTTTTCATGGCTTATTGACAAATATAGAACCATATAGTGTATTAGCTTGTTGCCAATGCACTTTTAATTGAGAAATTTAGAGTATTGATACCTAAGTTTTGATTAATAAAAAATTATGTTACCTTATAGCATTCATGATTAATGCAACACAATTGGACGCAGATATGAAGAGTAGATAGTAAGACTAAAAGTAACAATGTGTTTATTCTGCAAATATTGTCTTGAAAAGTCAAAATCAGATGAGATCTAATTTTAGAATCCGATCAAACTGATGTAAAGATAAACAACAGCTTTTGTTGCTTCTACAATTCAACCATATTGTCAGATCTTCAGAGAGATTTTATTAGCTTTTGAGCCCATCAGCCCCACTCTCTTTACTAGTATGAAAAATGGAAGCACTGATATCCACTATGGGAGCACATTCAAATTATTCAATGATTCTGACTGAAAGCGAAATAGTGTAATTTTAATTTTGCGTTTTGGGCAACACATATGCGGCATTGCCGACCACATATACAGCTAACAAAGTCCAAGATGCTTGTGCTTGCAGTGAAGTTATTTTCACATTTATATAGGGAGTGCCTGATGATCAAAACTTCACCTGCAAGATTCACTGATGTCTGGATCTTCTTTATTCCCTTTGCAGCTGATTAATGATTATCTTACTATATATAATTGGGTGCTATTTATGTGTGGTTTACGGATTAGAAATCATATGTGTTGGATTTTCCTTGAAATGGCTGGCTCTCTCTGCCCTGAAGATGATCTGGAAATAAAATGAACTTTGCTTAAGTTGATTGTCACATTCTATATGAAGAGATATAACTTTGAAGCAGTTCACAGAATGCTTCTGGAGAAGCTCCTGCACTGGTTTGGAATTTGCATGTTCAGTGTGCTAGGTTTCATTTAGCAGACTCAGATCTGGGAAAGTTAGGTTCTAGTTTAAACGTACACATTCACCCTTGGATGTGACTTTCTTACCCTGCATCTCTGTTTCTAGATCTCAGCATCTTTCCACATTTTTGCTAAATGACATCTTATGGCTCTTTTTATGCTAATGTGAGGGTTTTGCCAGTCATACTGGGCATTGAACTATTGGCTTCCACCTAGCAAATCAATAATTCTCAGTCTGCCCATTAGAATCTTGCCTGAATCAAAGTTATGCTGAGAGCAAAGAGTGAACTCTTCTTTCAACCCTGCAGACTAGTTTTAGCAGAGAATTGCTCCTTTTGCCCCTTGGATAGTATCTAAAACTCTAAAGCACTGGAAACAATTAATCTGTTCAGAGATGTCAATATCAATTCTTGACAGGTATTTACTTGAACTAATAAGTTTTATGGTATAGCAAACTACATCAATGCGCAGAATTGCTCCATTTTCATATCATCTCAGAAAAAAGGCCTTTAAGCTCTTCATGAATGCATAGAATTGCCATAGATATCACATGAAGATGTCATTGAAAAGATAACGCATGATATTCCACCAGGTAAAGAGCTTCCCCTGTCAGATAGCTCATTTCTATTTTTTATACATACAATGTAACAGTAGGATTATGGGAAAGAATCAAGTTCTTCAACTATATCTTTTACCATTTAAATTCCCAGAACCAAATAAGCTGTTCTGCAAAAATCACAAAAGATAAATTACATTCATAACAGGAAACTACATGAAGCAAAACCCAAATTTCATACCATACCATCTCAAAAAATGGACTTTAAGCAAAGCTCATTGAAAAAGCAGGAGCATGAGATTCAAACTAACAGCTAGCAAACATAGGATATGAGAAACTGTATTATATAGACCATTAAATCAATAGGTTTAAGCTGCACATTTCTAAGGGTAGAATAATTAACAACTGAAGGCAAAGAAAAATTGACAATTGGCGTCACATTCTATTGTAATTTAAGCATCTAATCAGTCTATTCCACCAAATTAACAAAGTTGCAACTCTGATCAAACTAAGACGCAATAAACTTACACTTGCACACACACATAAATACTACCAATTTCCAATACAGATCGTTCTCACCAATGGGTCTATCTTCACTCATCAGAAAAACACATAAAATCCTAAAACCCCAAATCTAAAACCCTAGTTACTATCATCACTATTATTGTTATTGTTATTACTATGATAATTACTAGCATTCCCAACACCACCACCACAACCGCCACCGCCACCTCTCTTCCCACCACCACCATGCTTCAACTGCGAAATCTCCAACTGGGTCTTCATAAAAAACTGCATCCTCTGCAACTCCAACTCCTTAGCAAACTTCATCCTCTGCTTCTCCATCTCCACCACCTGCTGCAGCTTCGCGCTCTCAGCTTGCTCATACGCCTCCCCAAACCTCAATATCGCCCGAGTCAATTCCCTCACTGCATTCCCCCATCCCCCTCCTCCTCCTCCTCCTCTTTCCTTCCTCTCCACATTCCCCCCTCCTCTCCCCCCCATCACCATCATCCTAGGCCGCTTTCTCTCCGTCCTAGTCATCACCGGGGGCGGCAAACTATCCATTGAGTCCCTCTCCTCCGCCTCCAATTCAGAGTCTGAATCTGTCTCCGCCCCGCCCCGCTTCTTAAACATTTGAAACCTCTGCCCACCACCAACACCAACACCACCACCGCTACCACTACCACTCCCACTACCGCCACTATTTCTCAACACCAATTCCAACTTCTTCTGCTTAGTATTACTATTACTATTACTCAATTGTTTATTAAACATCTGACTGTTACTGTACTGACTCGCTGCCGCGGCTGCGGCTGCGGCGGCGGCCGCCGAGGACCGATTGCCGACCGGAATTCCCACCGGCACTTTCGGGAGCGTGGCGAGCGGAATTTTGGCCGTGGGACCGATCAAATGATCCAATTTCTCGAAAAAAGGCCACTTGCTCGGTCCGCCGCCGGAGGCGATCCTCGCCTTCTCGAGCTTGTACTTCTTCTTCACCGTATCGATCCGATTCTTGCACTGAATATCGGTTTTCGGAGTCTTCCGATAGTCCTCTCTGCTGCTCACAATGTCGGCGACCTCTTTCCAGTGCTTCTGCTTCAAATTCCCTCTGCTCAGTTGAAGGTACCGCTCTCCCCACGCGTCGATCAGCACCGCCGTCGCGCCTTCGCTCCAGCAGTCCTCTCTTCCGCCTCCTCCTCCGCCGGATCCTCCGGCGCCGGAACCGGAGGATCGAGGCTGTTGAATCGGGAGAGCTAGGGTTAGCGTGTTGTTGTTGTTGTTGTGGTGGTGGTGGTGAGATTGCGGCGGCGGCTGTGCTTGCGGCGGAGCCGAGGCTACCGTCACCGTTATACGACCGTTCGTCGGCGGTCTCGGAGGAGACGACGACGCCGCCGGAGATTCCGAATCCGGCGATTGCTGCGGCGAGTGGATCTCCTCGTCCTCTTCCATCTCTTCCTCCAGCTCCTCCTCCTCCACCACCTCCGCTTGCTTAACGTGCGCCGTCCTGTCCAGCTAAAGTGCGCCGCTGCGCTCCTCACTAACCTTCACTAGATCTCTCTCTCTCTCTCTAAAAGGAGGCCGTGCTAAAGTGCGCCGGTAAGCGCAGGACACGTATGGATATGCAGAGGAAAGAAAGGAGAGGAAGGAATATTACGATCGTAACTAACGTGCGCCGGTGAGCGCAGCATAAGGCGATCTGAGAAAAAAAAAGAGGCTCTCTCAGAGAGAGAGAGAGAGAGAGAGAGAGAGATTAGGGTTTGTTTGTGTGTTGTGTTTGATTGAATTTTTTTTTTTTTTAGAGCGATCGATCGGCGAATATAATGACTGACTTGACTGACTGACTGACTTTTTATAATTTCAGTGTTTTTTTTTTTTTGGTTTGTTTGTTTTATTGACGGGAAAAAATTAAAAAGTTAACGGCGTCGGAGAGGACGGGTGAGGTGGCAAGACGTGATTGGTTGGAGCGAGGAAACTCCGTCACCGGTCGTTGATGATGACGATGATGATAAAAAATCAGAGATGTTAAAGCCGGCTCGGGTTTGGTTTTTAGTTTGGTAGGTACAAGAAAAAGAACCGTGTGTGTGTGTGTTTGTTTGTCTTTATTTGTGGTCGGTCAATTTGACGGAAAAAGCCAACCTGCTTCTTCGAAATTACCGAACCCAATTTCCATTTGGGTTTCCCGGTTTCCGGTGCCTCCTGGTGCTGCATTTTTAAGCTCAATCCTAACATTTGGTGTATTTAGTGTTTACAATAAAAAAAATAGGGAAAAAGAAAAGGTGTTTTTATGATGTTGATGCTTGCACCTAAGATGTCGGCCTACAATATTTATAGTTATGTGTGTGTATATGTTTGTTTCTCAAAAATAAAGTTAGAAACTTGAAAAGTGTCTTTGTATATTGATTGTATTAAATAATACTACTATTCATTATTATCATTACTTGAGTTTGAACAGTTTTATTTTGGAGTTGGTACTTTTTTTTTTTTTTTTTGGAGAAAATTTTGGAGTTGGTACTTGAATGGAACTTTTGCAATGTTTTGAATTTGATGTAGATTTTTTGAGCTTCAGCTATCCTCACAAGTCACATAACTCATTTGAATTACCTTTAAATCCCAAAAAAAAAAAAAGTTCACTAAAAATATCTTTCTTGTATTTTATATTATAAATCCAGTTAATGTAACTCTTAGCATCTATTTTAGGAAATTTTATATGAAAAATTGAAAAAAAATTAGTCACTTTTTCATAAAAAAATTTCTAAAATAGTTTACTAACATGTACAAAACTTAAGTACAATACTTTAGGTATTGGTCATTAAGTTCATCACTTAAAATTAAGTCATGTGGCTATTTAACTAAAAAATACACTTTTATCTAATGAGAAAAATTCCAAATTGCATAATCTTAAAAAGAGAATCTAAAAAACAGTATCTAAATATTGTACATAAGTCTTACCTTATTAACATATGTTTAGTAAACCTCTACATCATATTACTAAAAGCCGTATAGCTAAATTAACACCTCTTTGTGCATAAATTAGTTGATTGCTTAGTGATAACCAGAACATTTCTCTAATTTCAAAACACACCTATAACATCATTCTCAAATGTCAAATACATGGGGGTGACAAAAGTCATTGGTGGGTGAGTTTCACAAAAACTAAGAAAAAGTGAGAAAAACACATTTCTTTCAAGCAAGCGTGTTTGAACTTTGAACTGAAGTTGTTTTTATGAGATGACATCAAATCAAAGCGCGCGTGTTCACAAAGGCAGGCATGCCACCACTTCACGAGTTGTACTGTTTTTTTAAGTTGTACAGTACACTGATGATTGTTCCATTTTTAAGCTTTTACGGTAACAGTCGGTCTTCGGCGGTAACCCAAAAAAGGCTAGTCACCGTCGGGTGATACTTTCGAGATCGCAACCGACAGGTGTCGGTGGCAAAAGACCGGGAGCGGGACTCACGTTACTTGTAAAACGGGGTGATTTGACATACCGTTGCCGGTAATTTACAGCTTCCTTCAATGACTGACGGCTGCCCAATTTATACGGCTGTGTTGTGTACGTATCACATGGTTTGCCACCTAACTTTTTTTTCTTTTTCATATGACAAGTTTGGATTATACATTAACACTCATGGTTCAGGCACATTTATTCTCAAATCAATTTATACTTAATACCATTTTTATGTTGCATTATGTATAATAACCTAGCAATTTTAATAAATTTTGTGTCCCTTAACTTAGGGTGCAAATGTTGGGTTTAGTATTTTTGTACACTGAATTTATTGAGATGTTGACATGCGATAATTATTTGACATGCGTTTAAATCGTTTCTTTAACTTATTCTTATAAATTTGTTGTAGGAAAAGTCAAGATCTCAAAATTGTGTGTGATTGGTGAAAAAAAAAAATAGTGAATTTATGTAAAAGTGATAGTTAACTATTCATAATCTACCATGTTAGAATTGTGAGAAAAAATTGTAAAATTATTTGTGGCCTTAGAACTACTCTATATTATATTGGCAATCAACTCTTCCATTTTTTTTGAAATAAAACAAACTTCTCCATGTTTTATGGGAAAGATTGAACTTTTCATTAATTTAATTGAGACGTGTGTAATGTCATTTCTTTCATACAGGTGAAGATCCTTTCCTTTTACACTAGATAAAATAAATACTAAATTAAAATTTGAGGAATTTTCCAATTGATGCAACAACTTGTACAAATTCATAAAATTCGTGCTGCTACTGTACTTATGGTATGAAGCAATTGAATTCAAGACCATGATGTACTGGTGTTTTTGGGTTTGGTAGAATTAGATTAACCTCAGTTAGGGTCAGACATTGGAGCATTAATTGGTAATATTGGTGATATAAAGGTTGGATAAACATGTGGTTTACAATGCAGCTAGATGATTCAACTTATAATAAAAGTATGTTATTTACTAATTAGCTATTAAATTCTATAGGATATAATAGTTGGTCCAAGCTAAATTACGGTCCATGAATGAGTTAAACTTACAAGAACCAAATCCTTGATGGTGATTGGTGCCTGTTTGCTAATTTTTATTTATTATCTTCTTTTACAATAAATGAACCCTACTCACCTTTTTTCTAACTGGCAAGTTGCACACGCTCATGATAGATCTTGAACCCTTAGGAGCAAGTAACCAGATATTAAGAGACTAAGCCAGTTTGGTTCAACTTGCAAGCCTCAGTTGTCTCTCAAACGTTCCACATTTGTCTTGTGTTTCTCTTTTGCAGTCAATTTTTCTTGAAGGATCACACCTAGTATTTAGTTTATGTAGGCCTTAAGCATGAATTTCGAGGTACCAATTTTTTATGTTTTGCACCAAGAGCCTTGCAGCTTGGTCATCTTTATGAAGATAACCAATTCAAATCCCCTCTCACCCACTTATTTTAATAGTTGAATTATCATTATATATAAATTTGCCTTGTGTTCATAATCAAATAACTATATGCAAGTCCTGAAATATGACTAAGCTTTAGATACTTCATAAACAAAAATCACTGACAAAATCGAGAAAAGAAGTCATTGATAATATTAAGAATTAGAGTGTACTAGCAGCCACATAAGCAATGCTAATCTATATAGATAAAGTGCCACAGAACCACAAGGCACTGAACCTGTAGATAAATATATAATTCATTAACAAAATAATAATGTAATGTCAAAATGAACAAACTACTTTGGTAGCCAGGGCCACATGTAATTTACTAAGATGAGGCATGTTAAAAAATTGAGATAGTTCAATTCAAGACCTGAGTAATCTTGCATCTTCTAATCAGAAAAAATCTAGTGTACCTCTGCTTTTTATCCATAGACAGCAAGGTTTCATGTGGCAGAGGGCAGTGCTAGGCGAATTCCATCAAGTTCATGTTCTGCAATCAGTTGGCAACCTAGACGAGACCTGAAACAAAGTATCAATATAGAATTTAAACTAGCTTGGACAGCAAGAGAATTTGCAGGACAGTTTCAATGCATAGGGATATACTTCTCAGTTAGCCCAAAAGCAAGATCCAACATGTCATTTTCCTCATCAGTAGGATCTTCTAGTTTATTGTAGTATTCCATATCCTAGCCAAGAGTTTTAGGAGTTAGCATCAGACCCTCAGACCATACCTCATTAGCTCACTGGAACTAAATTAACTCAACACAATCAAAAGTACATGGGGGGTAAAAGGAAAGAAAGGAAAAGCATGCATTTTAGCCTGGGAAGGAATGTAATCCGGTGACAATCACTGGATAAGAGCTAAATGCAACAAACATCATTTTGCATTATTGGCTCTTATGCAGTGATTATTGTGAAGGCTAAATTTTCTTCTAGAAACAAGCAAGTTCCAAACACACATATACCTGCACAATTACATGACATGTGGAACAGGCACACGATCCTTCACATGCCCCTACAATCACATTAAAACTCATTAATCTTACAAGAAATGCACTGTAGGTATACTTAAAACTTTTCTACTTGAATTTCAAGTGAACCAATTTAAAAAGCCTTGACCCTAATCGCTGAAGTACAATTTCACTAATTGTCTTCATAATTCAATTCAATCAAGTAATTGTTAAGCAGTATGAAACAGTGAATCAATTCATCTCACATAAAACATAATTCAACATTGTGGATAGAGTTAATAACTTCTGCTTTTAACCCTTATTTTGGTAAGGTTAAAAGAATAGCAATATCAAGAGGAGGCCAAAAAATGGAGACTCAGGTGAGGTGCAAAACATTGAATATCATGCTCAAGTATTACCTTCAATATCTACGTCATGTTCAAGGGCAGCTTCTAAAATAGACATTCCAATTGGAACATTAATAACCTTCTCCTCTCCATCCTTCTCAATAAATGTCACGCATATTCTGCAGAATTGAACAAATGGGTGTCAGGAGAGAACGGGAAAAAATAACAGTGAGTTCCAATAATTTAGATATGAGAGTAATAGATGGCATCAAGGACGGCAGTCCATTTTTTCATATTTTACTATATTGCATGAGTTTAAGTAGGCATGTTCATCTTCTTGAATATATCAATATGAAAACCCCTAAACCTTTGTCCCTATAAGCCTCTTTCCATATAAAGAGCAACTTACTTTTTTTTTTCTTCATTCCATTCTTCATGGGCCTTGTCAAAAGCTTTTGCACAAAAAGAATGGCTATTCTGAAATGAAGATAATGTTTAGAGACTGAACAACGTTTTTGGTGCCAGATAAAACAAGAGATTCCATGTATTTCAAGCAGAAAAAATTCAGATACAGTACTCTGACTGCCAAAGTACTTACATTAGATTGCACCCTTAAAAGGATCAAACTGATATGAAACCAAAATATATATACAAAAGCAAATAAGAGGCACATAGAAAAAACCTGTCAGCAAAAGCTACTCTACATTACATAACCAATTAATCTACTGTGCAGTCTCAATCCTATCACTTGCAATCACACCCCTTCCACAAAAAACTTCTTCAATACACAAAACTAGGTCTATATCTTCTTGAAGATAGGAGAGGCCAGCTGCAAGTATCATTCAATTTAATTGCCTCTTTAGAGAGCCAAGCAAACCATCACTAAGCCAAGATACTCTTGGCTCAGTTGCACTTCCAGCTCTCCCATTAGGGACAGCTTGGATTCAAAACCTAGGGGCAAGGTCCACTCAACTTATTGTTGCAATTTTTTTTATTGAAAGAAAAAAAACCATTGCTAGAGTAAAGCACTTTTTACAATTCTTTATCACTAACCACAAAGGTGCCAATTGTGTTTCTGCTACTCTTTCAATCCTTTTTTGCATGTTTAAGGAATCAAGGTCTATCTTCAAACTGGTATTATTGCCCCTCCCCCCTTGTTCCCAAAAGATAGTAGAATGAAGCAATGGCCATATGAATATGGAGATGAACATTGTCATCAAAATGATTACACAGTTGTGACTTAATCAATTGCTTGGACGCATATGAAACTTTCTGAACAATGATATGAAAGAACATGGTAGCCAAGAACATTGGCATGCTTAGAAGGTTTTTTTTTTAAATGAAAAAAAAAAAATACAAAATTTTACTTAAAAAGGCTAACCAGAGGTTGCAAATAATGATTGCAAAATGCATGTGATTGTTGCATCTTTGATGTGGATGTCAAATGCCCTGCCAATAAAGATATGACATCAAAACATTACCTAGTCAAAGTAATAATGACTAACACTACTACTTTATGGAAATTTTAGTGAATGTGCTGGGAACAGGGCCTGAGACAATTGATAGCATTAAAAATACTTGGAAGCACTAGACCAATGACTTCAAACTTCAATCAATTCAACAAAGCCTAGATCTTAACCACTTAGATGTAACTTAGTGTTGAAACATTTTCTATTATCTACTTGTCAATTACAAATTATGCAGTTATAAAATGTTATAATCACAAGATATAATAAAAGAAGGGTGTCAGTGGACACAAGCAATCCAATAAATTCTGACTTCCTAGTCATTATGCAAGATTGTTAGTAGTTCTACATGTACAGACAGAAAATTCCCTAGCCCTGAGGGTATCACATCTCAGATCCCACCAACATGAAACTGAGTGTCCATGCCACTATGAAGTGCCTTACAATCATGTTGATAAGAAAGAATGTGCTACTACAAGTTTAAAGATGTGGAACAGTAATTACAACAGATTTGTTGCAATATCACAGACAGACTTATCATATAGAAATCCACTTTTCTAAAATTAACCTTTTCTTCTTCAACACTAATCATGATTAACAATGAAAGTTTTCAGTTCTGCCCAATTTTGGAATTTTTCAAGGCAACATGAAATGAAATTTTTTTAATCTTTTATAAGGTAATGACAGATTCATAGTGCTCTGTTAAATTAAGTCTCCTAACACATGGGACAACTTTGGAAAAGAATCCACTCCCAATAAATTAAGATTCAAGAATGGGGATAGCACCAAAGGAATTTATAACAACAAGAGTTCATTGATAATTGTGTTCTAGAAAAGGGATCATATATTTTGGCTTCCATTCCACATGTACACGAAATCATTAGTTTCATTCCACATGTACACGAAATCATTAGCAAACTACTACTCATTAGGTCTTCCACCAAAGCGGCATGATGTGGGTTCAAGTGCCAGAATCAATCTCTCCCAAAAAAAAAAACTGCCTCCCAATCATATCTTTTGGACCCAAAAAAAGTGAGAGTTTTGTCCACTAATTATGACCTTTTTACTACTCATTAGTGAATTTGATCTAATTAAACAACAACAATATTGTTATTAATAATGTCAAGCTAAAGCACTACACACATTACTTTACATATCAAATTCATGATCGTACCTCTTGTGAGAACCTGGATAATCCTAGCTCCGAGCTGAGATATCGTACAAACAAGCATAACGAAAGACAACTACCTGGAAACCAGACCATAATAAAATAAAAAAGTTCTAAGCCATTACCAAAAAGGAATTAAAAAAGAAAAAGAAAAAAAGAATGAAACATATACAAACAAAGGCGGTCCTGTAGATGAGAAAAAAATAAAGCAAGCTAGATACTTTAACAACCTAGAAGCTCCATTTTCTCAGTTGGTTGATTTATAAATATATAAAGTAACTTACTTTAGTAGTTTAATCTTTTTGGTAATTAGTGTAAACAAAGTGCTATACATTTCCTTCAGCAACAACGTGAACAATTGGTATCCTCTAGGCTCTAGTGAAAGTGGGAAATACTCAGATATATACAAACAAAGGTGGCCTCTTCTCTCTAGAGGAACAAAAATGGAACCTTTACGCAGAAAGTAACGAACTTTTAACTACCCAGAATTTTCATTTTCTCAGTTGGTTGATTTTACAAACATATAAAGTGAGTTAATTTAAACAAAGTGAGATACATTTCCTTCAGCAACATTAACGTGAACACTTGGTGTCCTCTAGTGAAAGTGGGAAAAACTCAATCAAATTCAAAAAACTTTGAAGACCCACTTCAGATTGAAACATATAAAATATGGAAAACACAAAACAAAAAGTGAGAAGAAAAGTAAAAGCAAACCAGAGAAGAGGGAACGCCTTGTGAAATGGGTATTGAAACTCAGCCTTTGATCTTGGCTCGATTGGCTTTAGGCTAGCTGTATATAGGTTTCGAATGAAAAAAACGACACGTCGTGCTTGGTGGATTTTTTGGAAAAAGGAAGTGGAGATGCGGGGTATCGAACCCCGTGCCTCTCGCATGCAAAGCGAGCGCTCTACCGTTTGAGCTACATCCCCATTTGAGAAGAGAAGCACTCCGAAGTTAATGAATCATTATATTTGTGATTCTTGGTTAATTTCTTGCACATCTTAAGTGCCTTTCTCACCATTCAATGGAATTGAACTCTTAAGTGAGCCCATAAAAAGTCTAATTTACCGTTAAAGTTTTATCACATGAATTTAACGTGAGTTTCAATTCACTCAACTGGTAAATTTTTTTTATTTTTTATTCTTTTATTCACTGGACAAATTTTTATTTTTTATTCTTTTAATCACTGGACAAAAGATATGACATTCAATGACATGTTATTCAAAACTATAAATTACATTCAAATATTTATAAAAACATGTTATTTAGGCCAATATTTGGGCTTACAAAGGATTTAATATATATATATATATATATAATGGCTATATAACTAAAATATTTTATTCTCATAGAAAAAAACAAAACAACTTTTGGTATAATAATGGCTACATTTATTTTGAGGAAACAAGAGATAATTGTTGAAATCTTTGTCAGTGGTTTTCTTTCTTTGGGGTAGTCTAGTCTAATATATTAAAGTAGAAGCCTCAACCAAGGCTTTACCATTTGTCAATTTGAAACTTCAAATATTTTACTTGTGGCAATCTTACTTAAAAAAAAAAAAAAACTCTATTCAGGCCATGTGGCCTATTAATTCCATGCGGCAAGTCACAATTCATACACCTCGACTTTATTGTGTTTATATGTGTCACTTGTTAATAATAAATAGATTTTATTTATTTTTTATGAAAATTTACTCATCTTAATTGACAATGCATTTACATTAATTATATATATGCAAAAGGTCCTCATATCTCTCCTAATTACATTTGTACTATATTAACAATAATTTCACCCTCTTACACGTGCACAACCCAAGAATATCATTAAGAAAAAGGGTGCACAACCAGCTCCAAAATGTTGCGATAATCTAATACTCCGTAATTACAATAGGAAAGGAGGGAAGGAGAATTTGAATTTTGGATGTTTTCGTTAGAAATATAAAGAATGATAATGCATTTACATTAGTTGAAAGGAATGCATTTACATTAATTATATGTAATCTCATCATAGTGAAACTAAAATGGATTGAGAGAGGACAAAATTTATATATAATACATGTAATTATGCATGTGAATATGTATAATATTTTAGAAAAATTTGAAAAATTAAAAGCTATTCATTTGAATATACTAAGTGATGTGAATTCTTTATCAATAATAATTCTACGCATGGTTAGATTCTAGTTATTAATATCTAATAAAATGTTGAGTTCTTAAAGTTATGGTTGTTCTATGTGGTTATCTTTATCTCTATGATTACATTCTTGTCAATTATTAAATTAGTTAGTTTAAGTTTAAAAACTCTATTACCTAAGTTCCAAGAAATTAAACATTCTCCAACTAAGACTCTATTTAACTTATTAATTGTTAAGATGATTTAATTTAGATAAAATTTTATTATCTAACCTTCAAGAAAATTCCAATATAAAAAATTCAAGATTTAAAATAAAGATTAATATTTATTTTAATTAATTTATGCATTTATCATAATTTTGTAGTTTAATATAACAAAACTTACCCACTATATACTAGTCATCTTTGTGCCAAGTGGCTCAATATATGTATGTATTACGTTAACTAATTTAGAGATTCATGTGATTCACTAATTATTATGATAATTACTTTAAATAATCCATGTATCATATATAGGGTATCATTGAGATCCTTGCAACAGTAATTAATAAATTGAGCTTACAAGCTAATGTGTCACAAATCATAAAGTGAAAATTCAAATATTTATTTATGAGGTGGTTAAAGTATATATACCAATCATATCCATTGTTTTATAATTAAAAAAAAAATTTATATATATATATATATATATATCCATTGTTCCATTAATTACTATATAACCAAGACGAATTTAAACTATACTCATACAGATAAATATCTCTAAAATTGCATTAATAAAGGTCCCACAGTATCACCAAATGTAGTTCACTGATAAGTATGTGCTGTATACTTAACTACTTAAGTTTAGACATCACTATAATTTCTGCTTCTACAAGTACAGTATCATTCACAAGAAACCCCTTTGATGCATTATTGAGATCCTTTAGAAGCAAAAATTCTGGATAACCCCAGCCGTCTGAGGAAGGAAACCAATCTTCAGCTGCAAAAGAAAAAGAAATCAAACAAATTCACCAAACAGAACTGGAACAAAACAAATGAAAGATACAAGGTAATACACATCCATAGCTAGTGAAGAAACCCTTGAGTTTCACCATGTAGTACTTCTGGTACGATTTTAAGCATGTTGAAAACAAACATCCTCCACTCCCAACATTAACATGAAAATGATAAAAAATATTTGATATACCTCTCTTTTCTTTGTGCTTTCCTTTGATTTGATCCCTTATGCGGAGCTTGTATTCTGCAAAAACATTTTGCTCTGTTGGAAGACAATCGCATAACCACAAGTAGACCGATATTGCTCTCTTTTCTACAATAGAATCTCCTTTGGGATGGACCTTTAACTTCCTGGATTCAGTACAAAATCAGTTGCAACTTGCAAATAACAGTTGCTAAGTTCAGAAAAGCAAGATTTTCATTTTTTTTAGAAAGTTTCAACTTATGATGTCCGCTTCTGATAATTGTTCTTTATTATCAGACTAAGACACTAATCAGTTTTTGGTGTAGGCTAGAATTGAACTCTAGATCTCTTATTCAATCGTTAGAGACTTTACCAGTTTAAGCATATTAAAAAAAGAAAGATTTTCATTTTTATAACAATGTAAGTGCAACTTCTAGTTATGCATATTACCATTTTGAATCTCCAACAATGAATTCTTGTGAATAATAATATTCTTCATCTAGTGTTGAAAATCTTTCAATCTTCCAAGTCAAAGTGTTGTTATAGGGTTCTTCAATAAAGGAAAGACACTGCCTTTTGACACTACGTTCATGAACGAAAACCTCTGCACCAAATACGCAACAATTGTTGACAAAGTATCCTTGAGAAGCATCATAGAAGGTATCAAGGGGAAGAAATTTGGCAAATCCCCATTCACTATTTGTGTCATTGAATCTTCTAATAGCACCACCACCAGCATCTATAAAAAAAAATTTCATAAAAAAGTTAGTAAATAAATAAGGAAAATGTTTGACTCCAAACAAATTTGGAACTTTGTACTCAACATGCGTTTCATCACGTGTAATGCAAATGCATACGATTTCTTAGTTGGTTGGGTTAAGTAAGTCATATGCATTTCATATGACAAAGATTAATGTCATCTTCTTAATAAAATAAAATACAATTAACTACAGGAGATACCACAATTGGTGAAACATAAAGTGACACACAAAAAAAGGATCGAAGATTTCAATTCCAATTAGAATTATACATTCATGCATCAATTATGAGAGAGCAAACCTTGAACGGTCAAGTACTCGTCCCGTATCTGATCAAATACAAACAATTTGAAGCTGGCATTAACCTCCCAACCAAGAGGAAGTACTCCCGTATCAGTGTTTGCCAAGTAAAGGGAGATGTGACCATTCACAATATTCTTCTTAATTCCTTTTGGATAGAGAGACAACCTCCTGCAAAAGAAGACAAGTTATATAATCGCTTGACTAAACAATTCATAGGGTAGAGAATTAGAGCACCCACCATTTATGCCCGCCAGCTTCAAAAATATCGGAATTGTACTCTAGCCCAGACTTGGACAGTAAAGAGAATGACTCTATTTTAAGTAGGAAATTATCTGGAGTAAAATGTCTTTTGGATCTGGTGATTACTGCAATACAATAGAATATGAATAATTAAGGGGCATTCTATACAAATGATGGGTACGTAATAGCGTTCAGGAAAGAATTCAACCAAGAAGTTCTAAAGAATGATCAATAAAGTCATAGATCATGTATATACAACACATTTTCTTTTCATCATATATCATCTATCATATGTCATATTATGTTTAGCTAAATACTTTCTTTTTATTTTAAATTTTGAGAAAAAAATAAAACTTTTTTAAGATGAGAAAACGATTATTGCAAGGAACATAAATTAAAAACAAAAAAAATAAAAAATAAACAGAAAGTATTTCAGAGTCATGAATGGACAATTGCATATATATACGGCCAATTTCATGTTCCAGCTCTTATGATCTTATTTCTTTTTTATTCATTTCTTTTCTTATCTTCAAATTACCTGATGGCATCACAGATATCTAACATAATTACTTGTAGGCTAGAAAATATGAGAGAGATATATATATATATATATATATTTTTCCCGAACATATAGAGTGACAATAACTTAGGAGAGGGATGCTGACCAAAAAAAAAAAAAACTCAGGAGAGGGATAGAGAACACACATGATTTATTGCGGGTGGTAGGAAAATCGCCCATGACTGAATAGTTAAGATTCTGGAAGTCCTTTGAGATCAATATATTAGGCTAATGTGTGTGAAACATAACAGTACAAAAATGTATTTATAGAGAGAAATTAGAGGGAAATCAAAGGGCATGAGTACTTAGCATCCATGCAATGCACTTTAACGTATCAATTATCATGGCTTTATTTACATAGAAAAAAGGGCATGTGTACTTAGCAACTATGCAATGCACTTTAACGTATCAATTATCGTGGCTTTATTTACATAGAAAAATTAAAGGGCATGTGTACTTTGGAACAATGCAATGCACTTTAAACATATCATTGCATTATTCATGGAGGGAAATCAAAGAGCATTAATACTCTAGAACACTTTAAAAATATCATTGCAAGGCCTCTCTTTTTTTTTTTGGCAGTAAACATTCGGTTTTTGAGAATTATTTTGTTACAAAGCTGCTATTGCAACTTATTTAGTTAAGTAACCTCCTTTTGGAACTCGATTTTTTAAAAGTTGAGTTCCAACATGGAACTTGATTTCACCAAATTCGAGTTCTATGTAATTCAATGGAATGTAGAACTCGAGTTCCACGTTTGCCACATATCATTGAATTGCATAGAACTCAGCTTTGGCAAAATTGTGTTCTACTTTGAACTTGATTTTGAGAAAGTCGAGTTCCAAAAAGAGGCTACATAACTAAATAAGTTCTAATAAATATTTTTTAACAAAATAATTTTTAAAAACTGAATATTTAGCAAAAATCACTAATAAAATAACTAATAATCGATAAATTAACTTTTAAGTGTTGTGCCTCATGATTTAAAACCATAGGAAATGTTCGATTATTTGAAAACCTAGCTAGAGGTGTGATGAGATTTATTCATTTGTGGTGAGTTCAGGTGCGTGAGAGACCTTACAAAAACTTTTGTATGATTCAGGGCTCACATGAAATGATTGTCATTTGTCAAGTGGTAGTTAAGGACCTCTTTTATAAAAGAAATATCGTAACTATGCCTATATTTATCAATTTGTGTAATTCTATGTTGGATTCAATTTATAGTTTTTTGGATAACTAATGTACATATCATTAATTAAAAAGCATAGTAAAACAAATTGTAGGAAATTCTTTATTCCTATAACATTTTTTTTAATGAATCAATTTTAAGCGTTGTGCCTCTTGATTTTTCTTGTGTGACTCTTTTGTGGTCAATTTTTCTTGAATTATCACCCCTAGTATTTAGTTTATGTAGGCCTTGAGCATAAATTTTGAGTTGCCATTTTTTTATGCTTTGCACCAAAAGCCTTGTAGCCTTGGTCTCCTTTATAAAGAGAACCAAGGTTCGAAGCCCTCTTCCCCACTTATTGTAATAGTTGAATTATATATAATAAAAAAAAGTTTTGTATTCATAATCAAATAACTAGCAAGTCCTAAAATATAACTAAGCTGTAGATACTTCTCATAAACAAACATCACGACAAAATCAATAAAAGGGTAATACTAAGAATTAGGGTTTAGTAGCAGCCACATTAGCAATACTAATTTATATTGATGAAGTGCGACAAAAACACAAAGCACTGAACTTGCAGATAAATATATGATTCGTCAACAAAATAGTAATGCATGGTCAATATGAACCAACTACTTTGGTAACCAGGACCTGTAATTTACTAAGATGAGATGTGCTACAAAATTGTGAGAGTTCCATCCAAGACCTTAGCAATCTATTGCATCTTCTAATCAGAAAAAATCTAGTGCACCTTTGCTTTATATCCATAGACAGCAAATTTTCATGTGGCAGAGGACAATGCTAGCTAGGCGAATTCCATCAATTTCACATTCTGCAATCAGTTGGCAACGTAGCCAAGACCAGCAACAAGGTACTGATAGAATTTAAACTAGCTTGGACATCAAGAGAATCTGCAGGCCAGTTTCACAGAGAGGGACATACTTCTCAGTTAGCCCAAAAGCAAGATCCAACATATCCTTTTCCTCATTAGTAGGACATTATAGTTTATTGTAGTACTTCATATCCTAGCCAAGAGTTTTAGGAGTTAGCCTTCGACCCTCAGAGTACACCTCATTAACTCCTTGGAAATAAATTAACTCAACACAATCAAAAGTAAATAAGGGGTAAAAAAAAAAATGCATTTTAGCTAGGGAATGAATGTCACTGGGCGACATTCACTGGATTAGAGCTAAAAGCAACAAGCATCATATTGCATTAGTTGGCTCTTATGTAGTGAGAATTGAATAGGCGACATTAATTTTCTTCTTCTAGAAACAAGCAAGTTTCAAACACACATACCTGCTCAATTACATGACATGTGGAACAGGCATACAATCCTTCACATGCTCTTACAGTCACACTAAAACTCATTAGCCTTACAAGAACTGCACTATATTTATACTTAGGAATTTTCTACCAATTTAAAAAGCCTTGACACAGTTATCATCTTCACCACCCACCCCCCCCCCCCCCCCCCCCCGGCAGGCACTGGGGCCCAAATAAAAAAAAAAAAATTACAGCCGATGAAGCAACAGCCATATACATATGGAGATAAACATTGTAACCAAACTGATCACACAGATGTGAATTAGTTAAATGCTTCAAACTTTCTGAACAATGATACAAAAGTAACTGGTAGTAAAGAATATTGGCATGCTTAGCAGGTATTTTTTGATAAAATTTTTNGAGTAACATTGTTTGAGATTTTTGGTTTTTGATTCTTGTTGATTAGTGATTCACTGCTTATTGATTTATATTTATGAGTTGATCATTTATATATGTCTTTATTTTATGTTGTGTGAATTTTACAAGAATGTTATGCCTGTTGTTTTACTCTTTTCTGTCACACATGCGTTTATGCGTTTATTGAGTATTTCAGGAATATATAGGTTGATTCAACTAAGCTGCTGTCTACACTTGCAACCGATGGATAGTAGTTAGGCTGAATTTGAAATTTATGAGCATTTCTTTGTAAAGGGCTTTTTACTTGGAAACTTTGAGCTTTTAATTAGGGTTTTGTCACGGATTGCCAAAGGGGAGTTTGTTAGGTTCTAAGGTCTTAGGATTTTATGTATTTAGAACTCTAATATGTAATGTTGGCAAACCATGATCAAAACACAGTATTTAGTCTTGTTTAGGCTTGCTCAAAGTTGGTTTATTATTGTAAAGTTGGAATCGAGTGGCTGCAGAAGTACTTGGGACTGTCGGCCTGGCTCGATCGATCGAAGATTAGACTCGATCGATCGAAAATCGCACAGGTTGAATTTTCTGCAGAATTTCCAACTCAACCCTACTTCATCAAACGTTTTGGGTTTTATGTTTTTTACCCTAGGTATATAAACAAAACCCTAGCCACATTTTTGGGGTTGCTCCAATTGTATTATTGCTCATACATTGCTGTTTTGTGTAAATCTCTTGTGAGATCTTTGAGGATTTTTCCTTTACACAAAACTTTGGGTTTTCAAGTTGAAGATAATATCTACATCTTGATGATCAACTTGGTTGCTACCATTGAAGCTTAAAGATAATCAAGCGGGGGTGCTTGTAGCTGATTGAAGAATCCAAGAAAGAAGGAGTCCGTGGATTCGGAGTTTTCACGTGGTCGTGTCAGTAAGTTCTACTGGTGGGTAGCATTAGGAAGTCAAGCGGGGAGCTTGTAGTCCTTCTGTATGAACTTCAATTCTTTCGCATAGTGGATTCAGGTTTACCTTGAGGATAGCTAGGTCAAATCCTCCCCAGGTTTTTACCGTGTGGTTTCTTGGGTCATCATATCTTGTGTTCTTTTATTTTCCGCTGCTTTATATCTTGATATGTTTGTTTGATTGTTTTAACCTAGAATTGTTTAATTTGACTAAGTAACAACTTGGCTAATTAATCTAGGCTACGCAATTTGGTTGTTTTTAAGGGGTCTAAAACCGTTCACTTTGCTTTCGCTTTCGCCATACAGTACATGGTTCTCACTCCTCATAACCTTCAATACCAACCCTAAATAAAGTTTCTGTCCTCATTCCTCGCCTTCACCTTAACTACCATTGGATTTTCCAAATGCAAGGCAAATTTACTCAAGTGGGTTTCAAAATATACCCCAAATAAATCTATTGAATAAGAACTATAACCACAATGGTAATCGGAAAACTAGTTACTCATCGATGAGAGCAGTGCTAGTGTGTTTCTATGGCCAGTATTATACTTGTAAAACACCTGGTCAAAGTTCAGTCTGCATTACCTGGTCAAAACAAACATTCAATTAAAAACAAGTTAATAATCTATTTCTTTAAAAATTTAGAGATGCGAACCTTGTTTGTTAAAGACTCAAAGGAGAAGCTGAAATCTCTATACAGATATGTTAGAGATATATTAGCTCATTAGCTTAGGCTCAAGCCTAATTCTATAGAATTAGGCTTGAGCTATTTTGTCTACAAATCAAGTCTCCAACTTATATTATAAGTATATTTAGGGTTTAATCTACTATATATATTCATATTATGAATGCACTTTTGGCTATTTTTCATGTTTAAGGGTCCGTTTGGATATAGCTGAAAACTGAAAATACTGTAGCAAAATAATTTTTAAATGTGTGAATAGTACGATGAGACCCATTTTTAATGAAAAAGTTGCTGAAAAGTGAAAATTGTGAGTCCGTGAACAGTGCACTAATACACTGTTCATGGACAAAAGTTAACAAGTGCGGCTACTATTCATTGAACCGTAGAAATGAACAGTAGCCGCACAGTAACCGTGAACAGTGAAAAATCAGCCTTTACATCCCTAGGAACGCTGAAAAGTAAATAAAAAAGAAAAAAAAAAAGAAAAAAAAAAAAGAAAAGATAGATAGAAACTCAAACGCTTTTGCGCTTCCCAAACGCACACTAAATTGTCATTATTATTTGATTAAGTTGTTGTGCATAATTATAACTTGACACCAAAGCCTGTTATAAGAAGTCATATTTTCAGGTCCAAAAAACAAAAAAAAGGAACCGGTTGAATTAGTGCAACACTTCTAATATCAACGTCTCAGTATATCAATAGTCCTCATATAGTCATGTGTCGATGCAAAATAATACTTTTGTTGATCGAATTATGTATCTTAAACGTACTCCAGGAAATATTCTAGATTCATATCAAGGGATTGTGTATGATTTTGTTTTTTCCTAGCTCACTTGGATTGTATATATGACTTGTTAACAAAACAGACAAAATCACATAAACAAATACACACAGAAACTACTATATTTTGAATAACTCTATTTATAGGTAGTATCAATTGATTTGGACCTTCTTTTTCTCAGAAAAGAATAAAATTGGGACCTTCTTTAACTTTTATACGAACCATTTCCATGACCAATCCTAGAAGTTCATTGGCTAACACAAAATTTTCCACCCTTTTCTTCAGCCACAGATAAAATAAAAAATAAATAAAAATAAATGTCCAAACTCCAAAGGGCCACTCCCTTACAGTTGGACGATAATTTTGTTGTTCTTTATTTCAACCTAAACAATTGGATCGAATGAGCACTTTGAATTTTTTTTTTTTTTTTTTTTCTTTGAGTTGGACTTTAGCCTAGGGATAAAATGCAAATTAAGCTTCTATCATCTCATATCAAAGTCTACCATATATTGCAATTCTCATCAATACCACTTTCATCTTGAATTATCAATATTCTTCATATACCAAGACTACACCTACTGCACTTGTAATACTTCCAAGTCAACCAGTTCTAGAGTAACAAAATAATAGACCTTAAATGTTTGGTAGATGTGCTACGTTATTCCATTTATTCTATCATGCATTTATGTAATCATTGATATATATATATATATATATATAAGAAAAAAAAGGGAGAAGACGAAAATTATAATAATAAGTAAATAATAATTGTAAATGTTATTATTCTTATATATATTTTTAAGTTTGAATTTAGACTCTATTCTATGTTTAACATTCTATTAGAATCTTGTTATATCATAGTTCATTAAATTGTAAATGTTAATTATTATTCTAATATATATTTTTAGTTGAATTTAGACTCTATTCTATATTTAACATTCTATTAGAATCTTGTTATATCATAGTTCATTAAATGGTAGAATAGATAGACAAAACATTTAAAAAAAACCCATAATATGTTATATTTTTTGGTGCTTTGCACAAGTTATTGACTAGTAATAATAATAATAATAACAACAACAAAAAAAGTGAAGGTTAGCTTAGATAAGGGTGTACATGAGTTGGGTTTGAGGTATTTTCAACTCAATCCACTCAAGCTAATTATTCTCCTCGAGTTGAGAAATTAACAACCCAATGGGGGTTTGATTTGATAGTATAACGATACCAACACCCTTTCTAATAACCCAACTTTGTAAAAATGAAATCTTAAAATAAAAATAAAAAATGAATCAAACTAACAAATCTAAAGTAAGTCTCAAATTCAAAGTAAATTGAACTAACAAATTTAAATAACATATATTTTAAAAACTATTAATAGCATTGGTTGGATCACATTACTTTGATTGAAAATCTCACCAACACAAACTAGTCCAACTCAATCTCCAAAACAAGTTAATAGAACACAACCCAATCCATCAACCCATAAAAAGCCAATCTAAGCCATCGGGGTTGGGTGGGTTGGATTGAATTGCGTTGAGTTTGAGGGTTGAATGCACATCCCTAATTTTTAAAAATTGTTTTATATGGACTACATATGAGACTATTGCGAGCCTTGTTTGGTTAATGCTCCATTTGTTAATTTGTTTGTAAGATATTTTCCAAAAAACTTTTTTTGCATTTTCAAGTGTTTTTTTCATTGTAAAATTTAGTCAAACAAAAAACCTTTTTTCGTTTATTGGAAAACTCTTTGTAAGAATTTGAAAAATGTTTTACATCAAACTTTTATGTAAAATGTTTTACAAAACTCACTACAACCCACCCACACCCTCCACCCTCCCTTCTCTCTTGTAGAGACCCCTGGGGCTCTAACGAATGAGCGAGCAACATTAACAAAGGTGATCGATGAAGTCTCTAGCATCGATCTCAGGCTTAAACATGGAGGCATTTCACAGTTTTGGAGTTTATTGGTGATTGGCCTAGGGCCTTTCATAGCGTTGAAGTTCATTGGCGATGGGTGGATCTCATGGTGGTTGTCAACATTGGGATTTTTAGGGGTGATTTTAATATCTATTTCAATGTGTGTGCAATGTTATTTTGATCTTGGGTGTTATTTGATTTTTTTGGAGCATTTTCAAGAACACAACCTAACACTGAAAAAGAAAATATTTTCACTGAATATATTTTACATCAAAAAAAAATTTTACAAAGAAACAATTGAGTGTAAATTTCTTATCCTTTCCCTATATCTTTATTGAATATATTAATTTTAATAACCGTAGCTTTTGTAATTGTAACTATTGGAAAAATGGATGGATGAGAAAATCTATAAAAAAGAAAAAAAAAAAATTAAATTAAGATATGTGTTATTAATGAAATGAATGGAGCCTAATTATATAAATTAAGATAAATTTTATTAAGAGTCTGTTTGAGATTTGCTTATTTTGTTGAAATTAAAAACTTTTTGTTAAAAGTACTGTAGGTAAAGATAACGGTTAATTGAAATAGTATAGTAGAACCCATAAATAGTATCAAAAAGTGCAATGGGGCTCATGAATGATAGCAAAAATAAGCTGACAAATTAATCATGCCAAACAGACACTAAATGGGAAATGATCAACGTTTTCAAAATTCATAAAATTTAAAATTATATATAAAAGAAAAAAATTAGTTTAGATTATTACACAAAAAAAAAAAAAAAATCTCTTGTTGTATAAAAGAGTTCCTCCTTGCTAAGCAACAACAACATAAAAAGAAAATGTATTAAATAATAGTGTTCTTTCACCCTTAAACATATATTAGGACAAAAAGTTTTTTTTGACTGGTTGCCTGATGGAATACCAGTAAAAATAAACTATTAAGCTATTAAAAAATATTTTCATCCTAAAAGACGTCAGGCAACCAGTCAAAAAAACTATTAAGCTATTAAAAAATATTTTCATCCTTAAAGACAAAGTGTGTGTATATATATATATAATAATAGCCAATCACATCTAGCAACAGTGCACAAACTTTACCAAACTATAAACAAAAGGCAAACACAATTGAGAGCAAAATGGATAAAGGGACACACGTTTGGGTTCGGTGCTCCTATGCATTGTACCCAAGCCTTGCCTTAGATAAACACAGTTGAGAGCAAGAATAGTCTAGAAACTTCAAGAATCAAAAGTTGTAATTGCTTTCAAATATATGGTGAAAAGTTAAAGTAAGCTACTAAGAAAGAGATTGCCGACACTGCCATCTTCATTAATCCCCCCCCCCCCCCCCCTCTCTTTTCTTAAATTATTTTGGTTTTGTGATTCTTTTTCCTGAAATTGAAGCTTGATAAATATAAATGGCTTTGTTAACATTTGAATCGAGAGCATCATGTGGAGAACGTGAGCTTCTATTTTGGTTGAATGAGATTTGATTTGCGCTTGTAGTAGAATTGTCTAGGATCCCTCCTACGTGTTCCGAAATCTGGCATCCAATACTACGCCAACTATATTATAGGAATTAGAATGATTTACACTCCAATCAGGATCAAATTTGCAATCTAGAATAGTAGGATCTTATGATACTATGATATGGATCTCAGTTTTGATAAGCATGAATTACATTAAGCTATTTATTCATCTTATTTAGTTTATGCACAACATCTATAATTTTTTTTTTTAGGTATAAATGTAAATTCATGCTTATCAAATTGCGATCCAGATGATAAGATTGTAAAATCCTATAATGCTAGATTGTTAAATCAATCTAGATTAGATTATAATCATTATAACCATATAGTTAGAGTAAGATCGCATGTCAAATCATGGGATCGCATAAGATCATGATCCTAGGTCAATCCAAGACGATTCTACTACAAGCTCAAATAAAATCTCATTAAGGCAAAATAAAAACTTGTTCTCCACATGATGCTCTCAAATCAAATGTTACCGAATCCATTTACACCTATCAAGCATCAATTTCTGAAAAATAAGTAAATAACATTAAAAAGAAATTAATAACTCAATAATAATAATAATAATAATTAAGGGTCCATTTGGATACAACTTATTGTTGCTGAAAACTGATTATTGCTGAAAACATTGTAACAAAATAATTTTTAAATATATGAATAGTGTTGTGGGACCATTTTTAATATTTTTTAATGTGTGAAAAGTGTATGCACAGTGTGTGAACAGTGCATACATTGTTCATGAACAGTAAAAATTGTCTCCCACTGTCAACAAATGCGGGCCAAAAAAGAAAAAGAAAAAGGAGAAAATGTGTGAACAAAAACGCAACGCCAGATTAATTTGTATCCAAACCAGCACTAAATGAAGGGAAGCCTCTAGTGTTCTAATCGAATAAAAATCATATCTCAAATGTTTCACTTTATACTTCATCAATTATGATTTTTTATATATATTTTTTTCTTTAAAAAGTAACTTAGGTTTAAAATGAACCAAAAACAAAAAAAAAAAACAAAAAAAAACAAAACAAAAACAAAAACAAAAACAAAAATAAAAACAAAAACACGACATACATGAATGTTGTAGATGATGGAGTAGGAAGTGTTACACTAAGAGTGTGGCCTAATTTTTTTTCGAATTTAGAATTCGAGTGACCTTGTGACTAGTGTAAGTCTTGAGTTTGGACAGAAGAATAGAACTTGAACAAATGGGGGTAGAGTGTAATTGGATATGAACTTTGCTAAAACATGTAACATTTATGGTAATATTCTATTGTTGGTGGTGCAGTAGGACAATAATTCAAGCTTTACAAGCAAGGTAGACCCAATCAGCAAAGAGTTTAGTACTTGGTTGGTGACATTTCATTTGTATTAATTTGTTGTCACATTAGCCCAATGACAATAGATTGGCCCAAAACATAAAGTCTCTCATCTCGTCTTCCTAAGCCCTCTATATCAAGCATCAAGAACATATTTGCAAATTGTAGAGAAAGACAAGCTATTTGAATCAAGAGGCCGTTATCATTTGCACCAGTCCACGCATGGAAAGCAGGAAAGGGCTTATTTGCTTCTTCTTTTAGGATTTATTATTTTGTGTAATGGTTATGTGTAATATCCATCTTAAATGAAAGTGTATCATACAAATGTGTGCTCCACCTCATATATGAGGGATGTTATATACAATTGTTACACAAAATACCACCACGTCTTTCATATAGTACTATTCTTCACAAACAAGCTTGGTTTTTTGTTTCAGCGGTTTTTTCTTCCTATTATAATTTATATATAATATAAGATAATTGTTTGACTATTTGTTAACCTTATAATATCTTGACACATAAACTTTGTAACTCTCATAATTTTCCACATCATCATTATTTTTTTAATTTGATTTATCCTCTTTTAAAAGGAAGTATAACCTAAGTAGAAGTCCAACTCTAACCTAAGGCAAAGAACGGAGAATTATAAAACAAGTGTTGGAGGCCTATGCATATGTAATATCCTCTCTCTCTTTTTTTTTTTTTTTTTTTTTTTTTTTTATTGGTGTTGATTTATGCTTTGTTTTTTCTCTTGTGCTTCAAGGATAGGTGATTCTAGCCTATGCATATATCTCCATTGGTGTTGAATTCGGAGTATTCATAGTCACCACTGAAGACCTTTTCATTAAGGTACACATTTAGGACATTGTAAGTCCTACTAAAGATAGCTATTATATATGTCCTTGCATGATTTATGTGGGGTCATGAAGCCTAAAAATATGCGTCCACCTTCTATACTGGGCCTGAAACCCATGACGAGGCCTATAGTCGCATGTGAGGAAGGCAATGGTAATCATGGTCGCCTAGGAAACCATGCCAAGGACAATCCTGTCCTTGGCTAGCGAAGGACGAGGCTGATATAAAGAGACTTACCAACAAAAATAGTCTTCCAAAGTGCCTCAGGGAAGAATATAAGTACAGCAAGCAATCACTATGGAGATGGCAGTAGATCAATTCCAGGAAAAGCTGCAGCCTCCACATTAAATGTTCCATAACTAACCCTCTAGCCGCATTAAATGTAGAAGTGATACCTGAGCAGCAGCTTTTCAGACTCATAGCTACTACCTAAGAGTTTTGGAAGGAAGGTTGATGTGACAAAGATCAACAACAGCAGATCTAACATGCACGTGTATGGTGGAGATGAAGGAGGAAAGTAGTATATAATGAAGAAGGAGCTCTGAGAAAGGGGATCAGAATTTTGACCAGAGAAACATTGTAGCAACCTGAGCTAGCTTTGTAACCATTGTTACTGAAAGTTCAATACGTGTCTAAAACACCCTTGAACGTTTAGACCCCAAATAATAAAATATCAATTCAAGTTTATAATCAAACAATTAATGTGCGGAACATGAACATAAGCCAATCACAGAATTGATAACTAATCTATGCCAAATATAAACGCATCTACAGCAGTAAATATAAGGCAAAGATAAAGGGAAGGAAGATGCAAACACACGGAAACACACGATGTGTTATCGAAGAGGAAACCGAAGTCCTCGGCGTAAAACCTCTACCA
>NW_027069779.1:812154-830428 GCF_002906115.3 Quercus suber | reverse complement strand
GTGAATTCTATTTTGAGAGAATGTTGATTAGATATTTTCAGGGACAACAAAATGATGAATAAGTTCAGTTCCTTAGTGTAGTTGTAGCCTGAGTTTATGACAATCATTAGGAGCTTTGATGGAGGCACTAGAGGAGTCTTGAAACGACCCCCTCCGCGGCTGCGTGCTGCACCTCTTTTCTTGGCTATGGTTATATCAAGGGATTTTCAGAAATAAAAATAGTAAATGAGAAGAAATTTCTAGTTATACTTCAAGAGATAACCGGGCCTCCTTAACAAGCAAAGCTTGCTTTTCACTAAAATATTCTGATAACTATTTAGTATTTATTGTTCATAAAGGCCTTATATAGGCTTACAAGTTACAACTGAAAGTAAAAACAAACCAACACCTATAAGATAGAAACAATTCCTACAATTGCTATCCTACTAAATAACAAATACTTTGAAATATATTGAAATATTAGATAACAACCAATAGCTAAGACAAAGATAACTCCTAAGCAATTCAAACTACCACATAACTTATTAGCTTGAAACCGTCCTCTCTCGTCATAACACAAGTCTCATTTGTGAGGCTTGAACTCAGTTGGTTCCTTTGTACAAGTGATTGGTGATTGCTATCTATGATACTAATGATAGCCTATTGAGGCTTTGTTGGTTAAGGAGTTTTCAGTCTTGTGGCTTGACCAAATTTAAGCTAGGGTGAAAATTTGTTGCGGTCCGGTATAATATGGTTTAAATCTTTTAATCGTGTCCACAATTTAAACTAGAACTTAACTAATTAAATGACTTTTGCAAATATGTTTATACTCGACCTATAGCACGACACTATGCCGACCTTATTAATATATATATATATATAGAGAGAGAGAGAGAGAGAGAGAGAGAGAAGAGGGGAGAGAGAGAGAGTAACTTTGGCCTTTTGCATGTCAAGTTTAAAGAATTAGGAATTCTTGTAGTGAGAGACAGTTCCTTTATTGTATTTAGGGTTTGGTTTTTGTGAGATTGTATTGGTATCACCTTTGTAATTTTTTTGTTTTTTTAGTGAAACTTTCTCCTTAAACGCTTCCTATGGAACCATGTAAATATTTGTGTTCCATGTATAATTGTTTCTTTAATCATTTTATTTTTACTTCACATAAACTCCATGCTCACAAAAAATTCATATAAAAACTTTTGCTATTTCGACCATTTTCAAGACAAATATAATTGAATGCATAGTTATTAAACTAAAATTGATCACATTGATTGGACTGGTAACCCAATGAACTTGTACCTAAGCAAATCTAGTTGTTTAATTAGACCACTTATGCTAGCTATAGAATCAGTAAAACCTAGCAAACCACTGGGTTTTTTGTAACTTGTGTAACCCATACAGGTTGTTTTCACCTTTTTGTAATTTCATACCAAATGACTGTTATAGGTCCACTGTACTACTATTTCCTAAATGACGAGTGTAATAAAAACTTAGGATTTTAAATAGGGATGTTAATAATTTGAACCTGCCCCCATGGCTACCCGTCCCTAATAGGACGGGTTTTACCCACACCACAAAGCAAATGGGGCGGGAATGGGAATTAAATTTTTTCCCTAAACTCGCCCGGTTTATATTTTAAAATTTTATAAATATTCTTATAGGAATTTTTTATAAGGCATATATATGTGCTTTAGCTTACAAACTATAAATTTATGACGTCTTTTGATTTTTTTTTTTTTTTAATAAGGAGTTTATATTTTAATGTTTTATATTTTAAATTTTTAATTGTTGTATTGTTATGTTTCAATTTTTTTTTTTTAATACTTGAATTGTTGTATTATTATTTTTTCTGAGAAGGTTTTATAATGTTAGAACCTATTTTTAGATATTTTACAAGTTTATAATTAAATTTTACTAACTTTTATATAAACAAAATTGAGTGTGGCAGGGGATAGATACCTACGTGTACCCACTAGAACGGGGCCGGGGAAAGGAATTCCACCTTGAAGTGAGAGTGGGGTGGTAGCAAGGAATAGAAAACCCACCATGTAACTCAATGACCCAACTCCATGATTAAGTTAACATCCAGTTCGAATTTAATAACTATGATTGAATGCTATTCAATATATATATATATATATACACACACAAAATGTAATATGTATCTTTCTAGAACAAATGTAAGTTTTCTTTAAAAAATATACACATTACAATAATTTTTTACACTTATTTCACAATTGGAATAATTCAAAAATTGCCACAATATAAACAATGAATCACACGCAAAAATATGACAGAGCGGAGGAATAATAGAACAAGAATCTAAACTTAATTGATTCAAGGTATTGAAATTGTGCAAGAATTAGTTTATAGCACAGCATATCCTTCTAATTTGGCTAGCTGAACCAGTGAGAGGACCGATATCTCCCATTTTAATCATGGCAGATGCAAAATCAGACTTAAAAGTGGCAGGGCTCCTACTATATTCTGAGACAATATTGTCTGTGCTTCCTCCGCTAAAAAGGATTTGATCCGATTGAAGGAGACCCTTCTTTTGGAGTAAATTCTTGAAGTAATTGTTGTCAAAAGAATTTGGTGTCACCAAGTCAAGTGGTGCCAAGTTTGAATCCCCAAGTTGTCCACTAGTATCCGGACAACGACGCTTTCGTGTGCTAGCAAATCCAACATCGATGTCACTCCCATTATTGTATATCCGACCACGAAATGAAGAACATTGAGCTTGCCCTAGTGTGTGGGAACCTGTATTAGGACAATGGTATATATGTTCATCTTTGAGACTTTCATTATATAACTAAAAGATTGAAAGGATATCATAGGTGTTGTATTTATTCTTAGTTCTAAACTGACAATGCAACCATGTCTCTTGCACTGAGCCCTTTGGTACCAAAACGAGATATCAGACTATCAAGGCCGTCAGTAAATCTTGGAAGTTCTTGTTCAGCTAGAGAGGAACTTGCAGTGGTGGAATCTCTTCTTCCAAGCTTCACTGTCCAAGATGGACCACCAACCTGTTTTCCAAAGAGATTCTTATTAAATTTTGTTTTCATGATTGATTTTTTGTAAAGAGACAATGTTAAAGTGATTGGCAGATTTTAATAAACTTGTAAATGAATGCTTTTAGAAATCTTATAACTCGGTGGCATTGATAGATCATTATTAGTGGAACAAGGGTTCAAATCCCCCTATCCTCTTTTGTTACAATTAATTATAAAATAAACAAATAAATGTTTGATTTTTTTTTTTTTGGGTGTGATTGATGATGAGGATTATATATTAAAATTTATATATAGTACCCCTAACATTAATTTATATACATATATAGACAGACATACAAATATATATGGTAAGAAGAGTGAGGATTTATATATAGTACTACTCACAGCAACGGAAGCATCTCGAGCAGCCACTGCAAGAATATCTGCGCAAGATACAACTCCAGGGCATATCTTCTCTACCTGAGCTTTTGCACTGTCTATGACCTCATAACCTCTTGCAGAACCCTTATTTTGCACAGCATTTCTTTCGCCATCTTCTAGTAAAATTGATGCATCACAACCCTGCACAGCCCAGCTAGCCTTTAAATCTTAATGCTTAAATGGCATATTTGGGAAAGAAGCTAGGGAAACCGGCAAAGGTCACAGTACGTACCTGAACAAAGCAATCATGAAAATGGAGACGAATTAGAGATGCCGCCATTCTACGTTCTCGTGAAACAGCTGTTCTAATAGCATTCCGAATAGTACTTAGTCCATTTGGACAGTTTTGGTCATAAAATGTAGAAGATAGTTGCGCTTTGCATGTAGTGCTCAAAAGGAGCAACATGAACACAACTGTCGCAGTGCTTGCATGGGAAATGAAAGAATTTCTCATTGAACTAATTAGATTTGACGAAACAAGAGAGCGAGCTAGCTGCTACTTATGCTATATATAAGTTTCAACTTAAAAGAAAGTGCAATATATGGAGTGAAGATGGAGAATGAAGCTTAAGGCTCACCAATTTATAGAGAAGTATGGTATGGTACATTAATTATTAGGGTCACTATGCGATAACGCGTGGAAGCATCAGCTTCAAGTATGTGACCAATTCTCCTTTGATTGGCGTAAAGTGTCAACGTAATAAACTTAGAAAATTCCCGCATATATTAAAATATGGATAGGTCAAAGATGTATACAATATCAACTCTGAAATTTCTACTGAAATACTCAGTCTTTGGCCGATTGTAATAAATGAGTAAACTCGAAAAATTGTTTATAACTCGAAAAAATATGGTGCAATTTCTGTACGGATGATGATCTGTATGGGAAGAGTGGCGTGTTATTTATATTGACGAGTGAAGCACGAAATTTACTTATGCGCCGATGCGCTGCCAAATTGTCATTACCCCGAAACTGCCCTCATGGTCAGACAAGGGTGAAAGAAATTCCCATAAATAAAATGTTATTACCCCATTAAATAAAAAGAGAAAAACATTACATGATATAAACTTAAATAAACATTACATAATAGACCAGATGCCTATGAATTTATTGATCAACCAAACTAATGAACATGGCATCTGGTCTGGTTTCTCAAATAAAAGAGACAAGAATAGTGGATTCAAGTTTTGAACATTTTCCTTCTCAAAAAAAAGTCTTGAACATTTTCATTAGAAGCATCCTAAAGTGTCAATTAGTATGAATCAATAGAATAAAATAAGAAGATTTTTTCAATCTTTATTGTAGTTATTATATTTATAGTTTCTTTTTTCTTTTTCTTTTTGTAATTAGTGTTGTCTCAAAATAATATTTAATTATTTTTCCTAAATTTTAAAATTATGTTTTTTTTTTTTGGTTTATGTAATCATGTTGTCATAACTATCGAATTTTATTTAGTATTTTTTTTTTTACCAAATTGGCTTGATTATTATTGTAAATGATTAGTATTCTTTTTTCTTTTTGTTTGCTACAATAAAAAAAAAAAAAAAAAAAAAAAAAAAAAAAGAGTTAGTTGTGACAAAAATTAGTATTAAAAAGCTAGTAACCCTAATTAAAAATAGATCCACAAAATTTGAATATTTTACAAACATATTACATGAGTTAAAAAAGAAGATCATATAGTTAATCCTTCAATTACTTGACATGATTACATAAACAAAACAAAAAAAACATAATTTTAAAATTTATGGAAAAAATAAATATTATTTTGAGAGAACACTAATATACTACAATAAAAAATATAATATATTAACTATAATAAAGATTAAGACAAATATTTTATTTTATTTTATTGATTTACACTAATTAACACTTTATGATGTTTCTAACGAAAATGTTCAAGATTTGAATCCACCATCCTTGTTGTCATAAGTTAACTTTTGAATTTTTTTTTCTTTTTAAATGTGTGTGTGTGTGTGTTTTTTCTTTTTTTCTTTTTTTGAAAACTTGAAATATCTACTCATTTTAGAATAAATAGTTTTAGTTTCCATTTCTAAACATAAAATCATCAATATGTCTTAAGGAGAAGATTATTTTCCTTAAAGGGGAGGTGGTTCAATCCTTGGCACTAGCAACCAATTTAGCCAATTTTTGTGGCTAGGGAGTTGTAATTCAGAGCAATATTTAGCCAAAATGGTTTGTTTGGTTGGAGATTTTTAAAATCGTTGTTTAATTTTCAATATTATGAAAATACGTGTTTAAGTATTATAGAAATACGTGTCTAAAATGTTATTGTTATTTAAACACTGAAAATTATTGTTTTAAACAATAACTACATTAAAAGTGTTTTGGTTTTGTTGGATAACCAACTGAAGGTGTGTTTGGATACTACTTATTTTACTAAAACTGAAAAATTATTGCTGAAAGTACTGTAAATAAAGGTAAAAATTAGTTGAAATAATACAGTAGAACCCACGAATAATGCCAAAAAATGCTGAAAAAACTATAAACAATAACAAAAATAAGCTGAATAGTGAAATAATTTTCATTTTTAATTTCCTTCCAAACGCACCCTTAAACTAAATTTTCAGAGCATTTTCATCAATCTTATCTAATTTTTAACTAAACTAACCTAGAAAACTCTACTTTTTATAATTTAGTTATCCATATTTTTTATGTAAAAATAACATACTCAATATTTTATTTCTTTTGTAATAAAAAATTTTCTTTATTTCTTAATTCATTTAAATAATTTTTTTTTCTCTCTGGTCTCTCCTCTCAACATACATAGCCACCACCGTACCATAGCCACTAACCAGCCACCTCCCACCACCACCATACACAACCCAAGTTTAAACTCAAACATAACCACCAAAGACAACACCACCACCCAACGGCAACCACCAGAAATCAACACCACCCGCCATATACAACCCAAGGTCTTAAGCCCAAACACAACCAACACCAACACCATGTACAACACCCAAGATCAAAACATCAGCCACCTTGCCGATCAAACCAATATCACGGCACTGCACCACCACCGCCAAACCAAAACAAAAAACAAGATCACGGCACCACACCACGACCACCAAACCAAGATCAAACACCCAAGATTAAACCATCACGGAACCACACCACCATTGCCAAACCGAGCCAGAGAACCTCGAGCCACCAGATCCAGCAGCGATCCCATCTCGCCGGATTATCAGTAACGTGAGAGAGAGAGAGAGAGAGGATAGGCCACCACGACAACGCACCGCCACCATTGCCCCCTGCTCCTATGTCCAGACCAACGACGGATTTGCTTTGATCCGTGCATTAAGAGAAAGAGAGAGAGAGAGAGAGAGAGAGAGAGCTGAAGCAGAAATACAATGCTCTGATCCGTGCTTTTTTTTGACATACACTCTAATCCGTGGCTTAAGAGAGAGAGGACAAAGCAAGAGAGAAAAAGAAGATAGAGGATGGAAGAGAGAGAGAGAGAGAGAGACAATTGAAGCAGAAATACAATGTTAAAAACAAAATTTTGGCTTTGGTGAGGAAAGTGTGTTGCCATATAAGTGGCGTGACACTGCTCCTAGCCAAGTATTTTAGACCAACTTGAGACTGATGTGTATATTTCTTTTTTAGTTTTTAACTATATATTTGTTAAAATATTAAAATAATTAGACTGATGTAAATGCTCTCAATACATCAACAGATTGGAGCTGGGTATCATATATCATAGAATATAAACATGTTTTAATGCATCATGAATCAGCTAAATATTTGGATATGCAAGTACTACTGCTTGGTTCAATAAAGTAAGGCTATGAAGCCCTTCCTTCGGCTGGTTTTGGCTTGCGCCTTACCTACATGTACGGTCAATACAGGTCCGAATGTTCTTCAAGATCGGAATTGACGAGCATAATCAATGCTCTTCTCGGTTTGTTGAGAATTTGGGCGGCACCTCATTCCTTCAAGCTAGCTTTTAAAAGTTGGGTATCACTAGGGACGGGTCCATTCATTGGTTGGAGGGCAATGAGCCAATGACCGCCCTAACTTTTGAAAATAAATCAATAGTATATATATAGCTACCTAATTTTTAGCAATTTGACGCAATAAAATTAAACTTGCTCCTTTAAAAAACCAAATATAAGGCTCATAAAAAAAAGAAAAGAAAAGGCCCATAAAAAAATTACTGCTCTAAAATTCAAAAAACAGACTAGGAAACCCAAAAATATTAACTCAACAACAAAATCAATAATAAAAAGTTGAAGAAAACTTAGCCCAATCAACAAATTTTACCAAAAAATTAGCCTAGCCCTTAAAAATATTTGAAACAAAATCAATGTGAATCTTACATGCCAAATCATTCCATCAAATTCCAAAAAAAAAAATAATAATAATAAATAAACTAAACTAAACATGAGAGACAGAGAGTGTGAAAGATGCAGCAGCTGTGAACTTGAGTGTTGAGACTTAAGCTCTTGACAATTAGTGTCGAACTTGTTGGGCTTTTGAGATCAAGCAATGTATGGATGCAACAATGGTGAGCTTCTTAGATCCAACAGTTAAGAAAGTAAGGGACGCAAGAACAGATAGTTTAATTGTGATTTGATTTGATTTCTAGACTTCAAGTAGGTTCAAATAAGAAAGAAGTTTTTTTTTTTTCTTTTTTTATGTGAAAGAATGAATTTTTTTAATAGTAATTTGATTTATAACTGAGATAGCACATGATCGGTTTTGAAAAGGTTGTGTAAGGATCTTATTCGAACTACTAACCCAACATGTGTATGGACTTAAGTTCAAAAAGCTCAAAACAATAAATTTGTAGATAATAGGTTGGAAAACTAGGTTTTAGTGAATTTAGTAACAAACCAATAGATTTTGATGATAAAGAAGGAAAGATAATAGACGTTCACTTAAGAAAAAAATCCTCGGCCAAGTCCGAGGAGACTGATTCTTAGGTATTGCTTTTTAAAGCTTTATTATAAGTCTAGTTCTAGATTGTTACAGTGTTTCTTTCTTCATTTTCCTATCCCCCCCCTCCCTCATGGAAGGTATCTTACATTATATAGCTCCCCTTAAACCATCCTAATCCTACACTTATTGATCATTTGAGCCCCTATTTAAGTGACTGTCCCATCAGACACATTCTCTGGCTTTCTGTGAGTTGTGGTAGCCAATGCAACACTGTTCAGAGGTCAATGCAACTAGAAAAGCAGCTGTAGTGCATTTAATGCAGTGGTAGCAGCTTTTCCTTATATATTTTTGGGTTCCCTTCCTTCTCGTATGTTCATGAGGCACGTCTCTATCATTAGAGATTACATGAATGTTACATTCATCGTTGAAATACACATCTGAGTGATATCTATCATACCCAAGGAGGAATTCCTTCTCGGACCGCCTCCCATTCATTTCCTACTTATAATACTCTAAACTGGAACTCCTCATAACTATTAATCCCTCCTCGGACCTGTCAACGTCCTCGGGCAAAGCCCAAGGCCTAATGTATGATTTTGGACCCTTATCCCTACAGGTTGTATAAAAAAATAATTTTTTTCTAAAACCAAGATAATGGGTAATGGCTGTAACCCACTAACTGTAAATAATATGTTTTTTACTTGACATTATTTTTTGTTTGTTAACTTTTTTTTTTTTTAAGAAATATTTGTTTGCTTTAAAATTTACTTATATTTTTTGTTTTGGTTCGTGGGGCATATTTATTTGGTTAGGGATTAATTTCTAGTAAAGTATGTTTGTAAGATATGAAATCAACAGGGCAACTTAAAAATAAATAAATAAATGATATTTTTACTTTAATGAAATTAGTATTACTTCATTGTAACTTAATGAATATAATGAAAGTGGATGAGCTTAAATTAAGCTTCTTCTCAAGATTCGATTTCTGGCTCCGTCCCTAAGTATCACCCTTCACGTACATCACTACTCCAGCATTAACAACATTAAATATTAACCAAGAATTAAAGTGAGCAATGCATACGTGTATATAACCACAGTCAGAACCCTTCAGTTTCCCTATGTTATCGGGCACGTAAACGACACTCTCCATTTACAACCATTTTTGGAAGCCCACTTTTCCACCTCCTCGGCTTCTCATTGTCCGTATAAATAACACATATATACCGATAAGGAGGAAGTAAAACTTGAGCTCTTCAACTAATCCGAGTTGCATACTATATATGGCTTAGCTAGAAGAGATGATTCAATAATGTGTTTGATGCAATTTTAGGCTTTCAAGTTTACGAGAGATAAATTAAAGGAGCCATAGAAAGAGAGTGAAAAAAAATGGAAGGTGAATGTTCTAAGAAGAAGAAACCAAACAAGCTTAGTTTGATTGATGTGGTCTTTTCGTGGTGTCTTGAAGATGTTCTAAACGAGGATCTCTATATGAACAAGGTCAGTTTTTTTTTTTTTTTTAGATGCGTCCATTAATAAATTTTATTTTCCATTATTGTTGTGAAGCACAAATTATATTTTCCTGATAGTATTTTTGTTTAAAATCTTTACGTTTAGGGTGTGTACATTACATGATATTGTGGACTGTGGACGTGCATATCTGAATTGTGCATGTAGTCTCAACTATGATTAGATTTTTGTATTGCATAACATCTAACCATTTTTAAATCAGTCAAAGAAGTGAATACTTCAGATAGATCGCATATTGATTTCCAAGTTTTAAAAAAGTGATTTTATGATTTTTATTTTTATAACCCCAAAAAGAAAAACAATGACACCAAAAAAAAATAATAATAATAAATAAATAAATAAATAAATAAAACCTACTGTAAAAGAAATAGAGGTTCAAGACTTCCAATAAATTGGGCTTATCTAGGCCCAAAAAAACGAAAAGATACAAATAAATAAAAAATAAAAAAAGCACCCAAAAAGGGTAAGGAAAAAAGAGGGCCATGCATTATTATATATAGTTCTTAGATTTCTAATCTAAATTCGATTGAATTTCTATTTTAATTCATTTTAATCAATCAATGATTTTTCAAAGCAACTGTAAATAAATTTTGTAAACTAAATATTTGTGGCTGGATAATTAGCTCTATATATGAGTTATGGGCGGTATTTTTTATTGGGCAAACACAACATTTTGTTTTTGAAGTTCATTTGACGTTTCAATTTGATTCCTAAAGTTTCAAAATAGTAGTAACCAAATCCTTGAAAAGTGTAAAATGATCCAATTTTATCCTTATACTAATATTGATATGTCATATGCCTGTATATTTACAATGAAAAATATTCTAGGTCTAGGTGTATTATTAGAAAATAAAAAAAAAAATTATTGCAAAAATTGTTGGGTCATTATGTGTATTGATTCAAAAATTCGCCTTATCTACTTAATTCATATCTTAGAACTAAAGCAATTTGGCATCACAGTGAGAGTTGGTCCACTATAATAACATTACCACCAATTGAATTCTCTAATTCCTTCTCATTTATGGGTAGACCACATATTCAATACATGTAACCACTCTCTCACATATGAAAAATTATAGTGTACTTCCGGAGTACCAAAAATGCGTACTCCCTCCTCTCACATGAATGCATACCTAATAATTTTCCCTCACATACTCACCTCATGTTAAAGGATGGTTACTTGTATTCTAACATGGTATCCTTCTTCCTAATAGTAAAGCTTATGTTTACTATATAGGTCTTAAAAATTTGTTTAATTTAGAATATAACATAAAAGGATCCGTGTTCAGAATTAATAAATGTTCAATTATGAATTATAATTCACACTTTTCAAAAAATAAAATACATGTGTTAATAATACATTGGCTTACATACACAAATCCATTATGATTGTGTTTTTTATATATGTATATAGTTTAACTTTATTTTTTTAAAAATGCATAAAAATAATAAAATATTATATATATATATATATTTATATTTATATTTATATTTTAAGGCATTTGTTAACAATCTGACACCATTTAAATTCATTTTTGGGTATGTAACATTTTAGTAATAAAAATGATAATAGTTAATAGATTTAGCATTTTCCCTAAAATAGTGTGGCCCTTTTTGTCCATTTGTGTTGCTCGCCTATTATATCTTTTTCCTTTATCTCCCTACTGAGAACTTCGAGAAGCCCAATAAACCTATTGCTCTATAATGAAATCTAAATAAAAAAAACTTTTATTGCATTCTTATAGGTGGAAAAAATACCAGAATCATTTCAGTCGGTGCAACAGTACTTTGGCTCATTTATCTTTTCCCTTTTGGACGAAACACGTGCGGAACTGTCTTCAAGTTTGGACTCCATATCCTCAGCACCTTATGCCGGTGTAAACTCCCTTCAGGAATGTGGAGAATGTGTATATGATGTTAAGGTTGACCAGTGGATGTACAAGTCTAGTAGTAGTAAGCCATACAAAATGTTCCCTGGAGACATTTTAGTTTTCACAGATAGCAAGCCTCAAACTATTTCTGACTTAAAACAAGAGGGAGGAACATGGACTTTAGCATTAGTCACTGAAGGGATATGTACTGAGTTTAAAGTCAAAGCATCATGTTGCATTGAAGTCCATAAACCACAGTTTGTGGTTTTCTTGAGGAACATTACAACAAACCGAAATATATGGAATGCACTGCACACGTTTGGAAATCTATCAATCGTCAAGGAAGTGCTTTACACAAATAATGTGGTAAGATGTTTGGAAATCTCCTTGTGAATTATGTTTTGATATATGTTTTTGATTTTACATTGGTTGAGCATTATAGGAAGTAAATTTTTTGTATAAACCTAAGCTATTTAAATAAAATTTTACTTTTTTTATTATCAGAGAGGAGAGATTAAAAATAATTCTGGAGGGAATTTTATTAATTACTACCTAACTCATGATTATTCTTATGTATTAGTCGGACTAATACATTGTTGGTAATCTTGTCTACACCAAAACTCAATTGTTGTCTTATTTTGATGATAAAGCCTAATCATTGTGGAACCAATGCCATATATTCAAATTCTATCATATCTACTAAAAATATAAAAACAAATAAATACGTTTTCCCAATTTTCTGGTTTAAGGTACTTATCGACTCTCTTTTACATAATTTCTTATTCAATAACTCTAAATATAACATTTTCTTCCATTTGTCCTTCATTTTTCTTTTCTTTCTCAGAATTTGCAATCAAATTTAAATGTTTAGCTTTTGTTTTTCCTCAGGTACTCTTAAGTACATAAAAACTTAAAATGACATTTTAATTATGAATAACAGGCTGAGGAAAATTGTTCACTATGTTCTGGAGAAAATGATTTTATCCAGAATGAAGAAATCTACACAACTTTACTGTTTAAGCTAAATGATTCGCAAAGGGAGGCAGTTCTTGCTTCTCTTCATAAATTTCAGTGTTATCACAAGTCATCAGTTGAACTTATATGGTGTCCCCCGGGGACAGGGAAGACGATGACATTAAGTATCTTGCTCTTTATTCTCCAAAGAATGAGTTGTAGGACACTTGTATGTGCACCAACAAATGTTGCAATTACAGAAGCAGCATGTCATCTGCTAAAACTGGTGAAAGCTTCATCTGAAGCTGGATCAGTAAGTGATGCTTTGTTATGTTCGTTGGGTAATATTCTCTTTTTGGGGAGCGAAGACCTGTTGGAAGTTGCTTCAGACATTGAAGAGATACATTTGAATTACCGTGTTGAAAGGCTTTTAGAGGTGCTTGGACCATTGACAGGTTTAAGGCATTGCTCTTGTTCAATGATTGACTTTCTTGAAGGGTGCGTTTCTCAATACCATATTTTCATGGATGGTGAATTGATGGAAAAGAAAGAGCACAACATTGTGAAGAATTATAGCAAAGGAGAATGTAAAACCTTTCTTGAATATGTAATAGAAAGATTCAGATCAATTGCCTTATTGCTAAGAAGTTCGATCTCTATTTTCTGTACTCATATAGCCCGCAGCTGCATATTGGATCATAATTTTGAAACAATGGTTTCAATTATGAAGTTACTTGATACTTTTGAAACTTTGTTGTCTCAGAATAACATAAATTCTGAAGAGCTGCTGGTGCAATTTTCTCATGCCAAGAATACTGAGAGTTGTCATAACTCTTTTAATAGTATATCAACCTTGCTGAACATGAAAAGGGGTGAATGCATTTACATTCTCAAGGTCCTGCTGACGGCTCTTGATGCACTTGATCTTCCAAGTGCTATGGATCCCAGTTCAGTGAAGAAATTCTGTTTTCAGACATCTTCTTTAATATTTTGCACTGCCTCTAGTTCTCATATGCTGCATTCACTTAATATGAAACCACTGGAATTTTTGGTCATTGATGAATCCGCACAATTGAAAGAGTGTGAACTGATCATACCATTACAACTGCCTGGCCTTAGGCATGCTATTCTTTTCGGTGATCACTGTCAGTTACCTGCAATGGTTAATAGCAATGTAAGTAAATGCTCCTTGGTCATATTTCTTACTAAGTTAAAACATGAGTTTTCCTAATGAAAGTTTTTAACATCATTTTTTTTTTTTTTTTCATGTATGATTGTGTATATCTTTTCTATGAATTTAATGTATTTTTATTTTGCTATTTTGCTCTTGTAATAGGTTTCTGCCAGAGCTGGCTTCGGGAGAAGTTTATTTGAACGATTGAGTCTTATGGGCCATTCAAAGCACTTTTTGAATATCCAGTACAGGATGCATCCACTTATAAGTTTCTTCCCTAATTCCAAATTCTATGGCAATAAGATTGTGGATGCACCAAATGTTAAAAGTGGTCTTGCAAAACGCTATCTTCCGGGTCAAATATTTGGCTCATATTCGTTCATAAATATTTCTTGCGGAATAGAAGAACTGGATGGTGTTCACCATAGCTGGAAAAATATGGTTGAAGTTGCTGTTATAATAAAACTAGTGAATAATCTGTATAAAGGTATATAATTGGTGAGACAGGTGTTAATGTCTCTAAGTTGAATGTGGTTTCATTGTCCTATTTTTTAAAATTCATGAATCTGATTTTTATTGTCAAACTATGATAATCTACTAAATAATGCAAACAAAGCTGGCCCTTTTGAGTTTCTCATATTTCTCATCTTTCTACTGCAATGTTTTTATTTTATTCTGTGAATAGAATGGTGTTAATAAGGAAATAGTTAAACTAATAATTGAAGATTATTAAATAGATTCTTGAATAATATCGAAGTTACATTAATTTTAATAATACCTATTTTATCTACTAGAACATTACAGTAAAATCAACACAGATATAGCTACATCCTTTCAGCTTCTTCTCTATACATAACCACCACTAGTCCGTGCTTATTATCTCTCCTCTCTTGAAAAATAGTTCATCAAGTTGAGGCATTATGTTCTTCTTTCCTCTAATATTATTAATTTTCCTTAACAGAATGGAATGGCTCAAAGCAGAAGCTTAGCATTGGTGTTATATCTCCGTACACTGCGCAAGTTATTGCAGTCCAAGAGAAAATTGGGAAGAAGTACAAAAACCTTGATGGATTTGCAGTAAAGGTGAAGTCAATTGCAGGGTTCCAAGGTGGCAAAGCAGATATCATAATCCTATCTACTGTAAGATGTAATAGTGATGGATCAATTAGTTTTGCTTCCAATCATGGTAGAATTAATGTAGCTTTGACAAGGGCCAGGTAGGGCTTAAAATGCACATTGTTAACAAGATGTTTTCTAACTTTCCTATGTTTATGTTGTTATTTACTACATTTTTTATGCTGTCACAGACATTGTCTTTGGATTTTGGGAAATGAAACAACCCTTTTAAGTAGTCAATCTGTCTGGAAGTCAATTGTCTGTGATGCTAAAGATCGTCAGTGTTTTTATAGTGCTGATGAAGATGAGAACTTGGCCAAACTCATGTTGGAGGTCAAGAGGGAGCTGAATGAATATGATGACTTGCTTAATTTTGATAGTATACTTTTTAAAAGTGCTCGGTGGAAGGTACGAATCATCTCATGATTAACCCTTATTATATTACCTATTGTGGAATATTTGTTTACTTTTGTATTTTAATTCTTTTCCTTAATTTCTTCAGGTTCTCTTTAGTGATTGCTTCAGGAAGTCATTTAAAAAGCTGAGATCAATTGAAAAGAAAGAGTTGGTTATTAATTTATTGCTGAGGCTTTCTAGTGGCTGGAGACCAAAGAATAAGAAATGTAACTTAATTCATGACAACACGTCAGGGATGTTGAAGCAATTCAAGGTTAAAGACCTGTATATTATTTGCTCAGTTGACGTAATGAAAGAATCATGGTACATACAGGTGTTGAAGGTCTGGGACATTCTGCCTTTGGAGGATATTCCAAAATTGGCTATACGTCTTGATGCTTTATTTGGAAAGTATACAAATGATTATCTTAACCGTTGTAAGGCGAAATGTTTTGATGGGTATGTACATTTTCTGTATTCTGGTAGATCTAAAGCTCTAAATCATACAGTAATAATTGCTTTGTGCAAAAAAGTTCTCCATTTTATTTATCATTTTCTTTTACAAATTTTATTTTCCTATATGTAGGGATTTGGAAGTTCCCATGAGTTGGGTAACTTCCCTCGACTTTGTCCGTTACAAGAATAGTAGCTACAATGGAGATATGGCTGATTCAGATGATGTTTGTTTTGGTAGAAGAACATTTGTTGAGAACTCCATGGTGAGTGACAGTTTGACACTGATGAAATTCTACTCATTGTCCTCCGGTGTAGTGAGCCACTTGCTCTCTCGCTGTGATGGTAAGGAGTTGGACTTTCCATTTGAGTTGTCGGAGCAGGAAACGGAAGTAATCCTTTTCGATAGAAGTTGTTTCATTCTTGGAAGGTCAGGAACTGGAAAAACTACTGTATTAACTACAAAACTATTTCAGAAAGAGCAGCTTCATCATATAGCCTCAGAAGGATTTCATGAACCCCAAAGTTGCTCCACGGTGGAAATCTTCCCGAAAAAAGAGGATGGTGAAAGAGTTGGAGGGACCAAGGGAGCCGTCTTGCACCAAATCTTTGTCACAGCAAACCCAAAACTGTGTTATGCTATTAAACAGCGAATTTGTCACTTAAAAAGGTGCATGAATAAGTAAATCATTAGGACAAACTATGTGATATAGTAAATAATAATTATTAAAGACTAAAAGCAGCATTACTTTCTCTAATGCTGAATCTGCTGATATTTCAGGAGTTCATTTATTAATATTGTATTAGGAAACAGAAACACTGTACTTTATTCTCCTTTATCAAAATTCCTGTGTGTTGGATATTACCATTATATTCAAATTTTGTGCATTAGCATGATGAAGGCTATCTTGTTTTTGACTATTTCCTTTTACATGTACAGGTTTGCCTGTGTTGGGGATGCGTCAGAGGGAAGCACACCTACTGGTTTGGATGAAATTGATGAGATGTTACAATTTAAAGATATACCAGATTCTTTTATTGATCTTCCAACAAAATTGTATCCCCTTGTATTAACTTTCCATAAGTTCTTGATGATGCTTGATGGAACAGTAGGCAATTCGTTCTTTAGAAGATTCCCTGAGGCAATTGGACATTCTCATGGCAGGAAAAGAGCTTCAAAATCAGTGGCCTTAAAAACTTTTATTAGAACAAAGGAGGTTAATTACGAGAGATTCAGGTCATCTTACTGGCCCCGATTTAATAATGAACAAACCAAGAAATTTGATTCTTCTACTGTTTTCACTGAGATAATGTCTTACATAAAGGGTGGGCTGCCAGCAGGAGAAAGCTGTGATGATAAACTTGGTCTAGAGGATTACCTTTTATTGGCTGAGCGCCGGGTATCCACTTTAAGCAGGCAGGAAAGAGAAATAATTTTTGATATATTTCTACAATATGAAAGGAAAAAGATGAAGAGGGGTGAATTTGACTTAGCTGATTTGGTGATTGATATTCATAACAGACTTAAAGTTAGTAGATATGATGGTGACAATATGGATTTTGTATATATTGATGAGGTGCAGGATCTTAGCATGAGGCAAGTTGCTCTTTTCAAATATTTATGTAAAAATGTTGCTGAAGGATTTGTCTTTTCGGGTGATACAGCACAGACTATTGCAAGGGGCATTGATTTTCGGTTTCAGGATATAAAATTCCTATTCTATAAGGAGTTTCTACTGGGCTCTGGAAATGATGGTGCTTGTGGGAAAAAAAAGAAAGAACAAATTGCAGATGTTTTTCAGTTGAGCCAGAACTTTCGAACCCATGCTGGAATTTTGAACTTAGCTCAGAGTGTTATTAACCTTATTTACCATTTCTTTCCATTATCTATTGATACGTTAAGGCCTGAGACAAGTCTGATAGATGGTCAAGTTCCAGTATTGCTTAAATCTGTGAATGGTGAGAATGCTTTTATATCTATATTCAAAAATGGTGGAAATGATGACGGGAAAATTATTGGTTTTGGGGCTGATCAGGTTATATTAGTAAGAGATGACCTTGCCAGAAACGAAATTGTGGACTATGTTGGAAACCAGGCTCTTATTCTGACAATAATGGAGAGCAAGGGCCTTGAGTTCAGGTGATAATGAATCTAGTTGATCTTTCTGATATTATTAAAAATTAAAATTAAAATTGGCTGTGAGAAATTCTCTTTGATGGGATTATGGTATCTGATTCATTTGATCTTTCTGATTATGGCAGTCTTCAGTATTTAATTCTAATATTGGGCATCACACAAGTCAGTTTCGAAAGTTTAGTTGCACCCTCACTAAAATCAAATTTCTCACTTTCATTTTTCACAATGTTGTTCTGTAATTTTTAAAATTTAACTAGCTAATTGGTTTTTTTTTTTTTTTTTTTTTTTTTTTTTTTTTTTTTTTTTTTTTTTTTTTTTTTTTTTTTTTTG
>NW_027069779.1:784353-798624 GCF_002906115.3 Quercus suber | reverse complement strand
TTTGGTTGGGGGGTTTTTTTTATTTCCCCCCCCCCCCCCTTTTTTTTTCCAGCTCTTTCTATTAATCTTCTTATTAATTTTTTGTTGCAGCCATGGATGACAGTCTACTTTCACTCCCTACAAAAGCACCTTCTATGCCAAATGTACCATTCCTTCAATCCCAATATGATTCTACTGAGGTTGAAGGCCAATTTGATTTGTTAATGTTCCAATTTGTGTAAAGGATGATGAGGATGATGAAGATTACAATTTAAGTGACTGTTGAATTCGATGATGATATAAATGAAGATTTTGGTATGGGGGATGATAGAATTAGTAGAGAGATTTAAGGCAAGCAACTTGAGGGAGTTTGGAATAGTGAAGGAGATGATCATATGGGGATGTAAAAAATTGAAGGAGATTTGGCTTTTTTATTATTTTTTCTTATAGGGATGTAAAAAATTGAATGTTTTTTTATTATAATTTTTCATACAAAGAAATTGAAGAGGAAAATATCATTTTTGTATTTCTAATAAGATTTTGCCTTATTTTTTCTCCCTTGATGTTTCAATATGAATCGAATGCTTTTATTTTTTTGGTGATGACAACCTTTTATATAAAAAGCAAAGTACAAGCAAGAATCTTCTTCCAAATCTTACTAGACCAAAATCAAATTGAACATTACACACTTGTGAACATTTTTATATATTACTTTAAATTTAATCTAAATATATAGATATATTACATCACAAATCCTTTTTTTTTTCTTGCAATCCTACATCAACAGTCACTTCATGTAAAGATGACGTCTAACATTAAAACTCAATACTAAATAAAAGGCTACCACAATCCCCACCGAAAAACACTAAGCCACTTAAAAAATCCTCTTATGCATTGCTGCTTCATTCTTAAGCCTTTGATTGGTGTCCAATAGTCCTTTAATAACACTTTTGCTCCTTGGGGTGAATTCAATGTCATGTCATTCAAAGTAGTTACATACATTACAATCCTACACAAGGAGAAAAAAATAATTATTAGACTATGCACAACTTATAAACCAAACACAATTAATTGAAACAAAAAAAAAAAAAAAAAAACCTCCAAGTGGTGGCTGTCAAATGAAGTGCCAGAACCACCAAGCGCTGTCGGGACATGGGTAGCGAGACTAAGAGCGATTTTCTACGGTGGTTGCCTCTTTCTCTCTTCTCTCTCCAGTCAGACCTAACTCTCTTTTGTTTTCTTTAATCCATCTGGTTTCAAATGAACATCACTGAGTTTGTTTTTTAAAAGTCATGTGTGTCTCCCATGACTATTCTATTAGTTTTTTAACAGTAGACTAATTGGGTATTGATTTGGCGGATGTGCAAAGTTTATGGTGTAAAATGACCAATAAAAAAGTTCAGGAGTGTCTTGGCCACTACCTCAAAGTTTAAGAGGTGTATGAGCATTTTTCCTTTTTTTTTTTTTAGTATACTTAGATAGTCAAAGAAATGCTCTAACCATCAACGCAATGAGGGAAAGGTGAGCACAAAAATTAACAGACTAAGAAGGGAAATCAATGACCTTCTTGATGATGAAGAGACCTATTGGGGACAGAGGGCTAAGGCCCATTTTTCTCAAGGATGGAGATAGATATACCAAGTTTTTCCATGCCCAAGCCTTTGAGAGACGCAAGAAGAATTCAATTTTGGTCCTATGGGATGCAAGTGGAAGATGGTGTGATGAAAAAGATAGCATAGCCCAGGCAGTCACATCATACTTTGAGAACATTTACACAACCTCCCATCCAAGACACCTTGAAGATGTGACTGCGGCAATCCCTACCAAAGTGACTAAGGACATTAATGCAAGCTTAACACGGGATTTCACCAAGGAAGAGGTAGTTACTACTCTCAAGTAGATCCACCCCACAAAGACTCCTAGACTAGATGGGATGCTACTATCTTTTATATATAAAAAAAAAGTATTTAAAATATTGTTGGTAACAATGACACTAATATGGTTCTGAATGTTCTTAATAGTAATATGCCCATAGAAGAACTCAATAAAACCAACATAGCCCTCATTTTGAAAACAAGCGACCCCAAAAGAATGACTTAGTTTCAACCCATTAGCCTCTATAATGTAATCTACAAGCTTATATCTAAGACCCTAGCCAATCGCCTAAAAACCCTTCTCCCCTAAATCATCACAGATAACCAAAGTGCTTTCACTTCTGACCACTTTATAACAGATAATGTCCTTGTGGCTTTCAAACTAATGCACTACTTGAGCCATAAAGCCTCGAGCAAAGATGGCTTTATGGCATCAAAATTAGACATGAGTATGGCATTTGACAGAGTAAAATGGGGCATCATGCAAAAGTTGATGGAAAGATTGGGCTTTAATGTTAGATGGATAAATCTAATCATGCAGTGCATACCATCGACAATAAACCTAGTCATAATTAGTGGGGTAGCTCATAGAAACATCATCCCTACAAAGGGGCTCCGTCAAAGTGACTTCCTCTCTCCAAGTCTTTTTGTACTCTATGCAAAAGGTTTATCTATCTTAATCTATGAAGTAGCCAGGAACCAACTCATTACAAGTATCTCCATCTACTAAGGTTATCCAAATGTCACTCACCTCTTCATTGCAAACGATAGTGTATCATTCTACAAGGCAAGTTTGTAAGAATCTAGGAACTCAGAACAATCCTCCAAAGATACGAAGAGGAATTGAGCCAGAAAACCAATACTGATAAATCATTTGTGTTCTTCAGCCCTAACACAACTCAGGAAAGAAAAGAGGAAATCTTTAGCACTTTAAGTCCCATGCAAGATTCAAGACACAGCAAAGACCTAGGTCTCCCATCTTTTATTAAAAGATTAAAAAAAAAAAAAAAAAACAAGTGTTTGCTGCCCTAAAAGAGGGAGTGGGTCAAAAATTGGCAAGATAGAGGGGCAAGCTTCTTTCAATGGGTGGAAAAGAGATTCTCATTAAAGCTGTTGTCCAAGAAATCCCTACATACACAATGAGATGCTTTCAACTTCCCCAAGGCTTATGTAACGACTTGGAATGAATGATTAGAAATTTCTAGTGGAGAAATTAAAGATGGCTTGGAGGTATAGGCTTTCGAAATTTACAAGTCTTTAACCTTGCCATGTTGGCTAAACAAGCTTGGAGGATCCTCTTAACCCCAAATTCTCTAGTGGCTCGGATGCTCAAAGTTAGATACTTTCTCACATGTGACATCCTCAATGCTAAGCTGGGTAACTCACCATCTTACTCGTGGAGGAGTATCCATAACAACTTAGAAGTAATCAAAAAAGGGACATGTTGGAGAGCTGGAAATGGGAAGCTAGTCCACATTCAGGAGGATAAATGGCTCCCAAGGCCATCTACCTACAAAGTTATCTCCCTTCCAAGTAACATCCTTGAATTCCTAATGGTCTCCTCCTTTATTGATTATGACACAAGATGGTGGAGAGTAAATATACTTAGAGCAGATTTCCTTCCCTTTGAGGCCAAGCCAATCCAAAAAATGCCCCTGAGCTACAACCTGTCAGACAACAAAATCATCTGGATTGGGAATAAAAAATGTGAGTTTTCTGTAAAAAGTGCTTATCACATAGCTCATAATCTTATTGAGGCCAAGAAGGAAAGGGAAAGCTCTTCAGGAGACCTTAATATTCAACTTTAGAAGAAGCTTTGGCGCCTTAATCTCCCAACAAATATTAAAATTTTTTCTTGGAAAGCTTGTATTAATGGGCTCCACACTCTAAAAAATATTGGTATTAGGGGAATTAACACCAATAAGGCCCATCCTATTTGTAGTAAAGAATCTGAGAACTCCTAGCAGGCTCTGCTTTATTGTGACTGTTAGGTTCTAAAGATTTAGGATTTTATGTATTTAGAACTCTAATGTGTAATGTTGGCAAACCATGATCAAAACAATATGTTTATTCTTGTTTAGGCTTGCTCAAAGTATGTTTATTTGTAAAACTGGAATCGAGTGATTGCAGATTTATTGGACTAAATCTGTAAGGCTCGATCGATCAAAAATTAGACTCGATCGATCGAACCACGTACAGATTTATTTTTCTGCAGAGTTTCAGTTCAGCCCAAACTCTATTTAAATGTCTTGGGGATCAAGTAAAACACTCCTATTTATAAGGAAAACCCTAGAACGTTTTTAGGACTTTTGAAGAGAGAGATTAGAGTGCCTCTTGTGCCCCCTTTTATTTTTAGGGATTTGTACCCAAACCTCTCTAAGTCTTTGTTGCTCATATTGCTGTTTATGTGAATCTCTTGTGAGATCTTTGAGGAGCTTTCCTTCACATAAACTTAGGGTTTTCAAGGTAGAGATATTATCTACATCTTGATGATTAACTTGGTTGCTACCATTGAAGCTTAAAGAATATCAAGCGTGGGTGCTTGTAACTAATTGAAGAATTCAAGAAAGAAGGAGTCTGTGGATTCGGAGCTTGCACGTGGTCGTGTCAGTAAGTTCTATTGGTGGGTAGCATTAGGAAGTCGAGCGGGGAGCTTGTAGTCTTTTTATATGAACTTCGATTCTTTCATAGTGGATTCAGGTTTGCCTTGAGGATCGGTGGGTCAAATCCTCCTCAGGTTTTTACCGTGTGGTTTCCTGGGTGATCTTATCATTGTGTCTTTTATTATTTCGCTGCTTTATTATTTTGATATGATTATTTGATTGCTTTAACCTAGAATTGCATAATTTGACTAAGTAACAACTTGGCTAATTAATCTAGGCTAACCAATCTAGTTGTGTTTTAAGGGGTCTAAAATCATTCAGTGACTTTGCCAAGCTTGTCTGGGAGCATTGGCACGAAACTCCATTCATCACTCATCAAATCAGAAGAACCTTCTTAGACTTAGCCTTGCATTGGCTCTCAAACAAATCCACCCAGGGCCTGGAACTCTTCATTGCTTTAGCTTGGGCAATTTGGTACAATAGAAATCAAGTTGTTTGCAATGATACCTACCTCTCCCCTATGCAAGTCTGACAAATGGTAAAAGAGTATTGTGGAGGACTTCAATGAATCTGCCACCACTAACTTTCATCCTAGACCATCACTCGCTAGTTAAGAGTTGTAGGCACCTCATTTTGTACCTGGTTAATAAAATTTAGTCCCCAGTCTTAATGATGAGCTTGAAATGTCTACAAAAGGTAACTGAAGTTATTAGTGCTCAAATCACTTTGAAAACATTACTAAAAAATGACCTTTACTCACTGTTTTAACCATAACTTTTGATCCACAAGGAATTTTTGAGTGAGATTTATTTTTTTGGAAAGTATAAATTTTGGGCTTCAATTTGAACATAAATTTTTCCTAATTTCGATTTAAATTGAATGAGTTATTACCATTTGAAGTAGGACCAATAGAGTTGTCAGAATTAGGGTTTCTAGGAATGTATGCTTATGCATGCACAAACCTGCGTACACAAGGCCCTTTCCAAAACCTTAGAACTTCAGTTTTTAGGATTCAAACCCTTCCTCTTTGATGCAGCTTGGCCCTTAGACCCTTTGGAACGTTCAAAACCCTAAAAATAAGCTTGAAAACTAGTTTAAACATATAAATACATTCTTATGCCTCCAAACTAAAACCCTAGCAAGAGAGAATTGATTTTTCACCTAGGAGGAGAGGTTTTTGGCTTTTAAAAACCTCTCTTTATTACTTATTAGGGCAGAAACTACTTTCTAATCCAAAAAAAAAAAAAAAAAAAAAAAAAAAAACCTTTTTCAAACAATCTTTTCAAGAACATCTATTATTTTGAGTTATGATTACCTATGAATTATTGAATATTTTGATTCCCTTAATTATCATTGAATCTTGTGTTGTAGGCATTGAGGGGCCAATCAAATATCAAACAAGTTGTGTTCCATAAGCAAGGTGAGTCTCTCTTCATGACTCTTCCTTAATTTTGGCTTTGTATAACTTGTATTCTTATTGTTCAAATTTGATTTATATATTATATGTTCTTAGAAATGTGTTTTGATTTGTTTGATTTTGTTTTATAGTGTCTCATTATGTTTCGATTAGAGTTGAATGATTTGATATATTGATGAACATGTTTTGATGTTGTTCTTGTTTGTTGTTAGATCCAATGCATGTTTAGGAGTAGATTTTATTTTGTTTATCTTTGATATCTTTGTTGTTAGTTTAGGTTGTTTAGTTTTTATATTAAAATAATGTTAGGTTTGGTTTGATTGTTGTTTTATTGCTTGCTTTAAAATTGTTTTTCTGGGCGTGTATGCGTGCGCATACTTATGTATGCATACACATACTAGAGGCATGCATATGCATACTTGTGCCTAGAAATGCAAATTTTATGCATACTTGTGCGCAAAAATGCAAATTTAGGGTTCTTGCAATTTTGATTGTTTTGTATAGTTTTAATCCTCTATTTAGGCCTTGTTGAGTCTAATTTTCACATGTTTAGGTCTAGGGTTCGTAGAATAACATGTTTCACATGCTATGTTGAATTGATAATTAGGGTTTATATCTTGGATAAATCACATGAACATGCATATGAATATGAATATGCATTGATGCATAGGTGCTATGGTGCTACGAGGTAAGTGAAATAAGTCATGCATAATTACATGAACATTCATTTGATTGGGATGATGAGCATGATATGGTTTATGAACATGATGAATATGCTTGGTTAGTACCATGATGCTATGCTTGGATGTTTGGGATATGCTTGATGTTAATGCCTTGTTGATGCTACCATATTGTGATATGCTTGCTGCCTTGGATGAGATGAGATAGATGTATGCTTGGGTTGTGATATGCCATGATAGATGAGTGATTAGGTTTTAAGATGATTGATGTTATGTTGATTGTTAGATGTATGCTACCATGTGTGAGTATAGATGCAATGTTGAATGTGTCTTTAATAGGGTTAAGACATAAGACACAATAAGAGGAAGCCAACCTTAGGGTTAGGCGGTTTTGGGTGCCTAACACCTTTCTAAGACCGTACTTTATCTCCGAATCCAAATCTCTAGTAGTAAGATCAATGGTCCTTCCTCGAGAGGACGCTATATATATGGATCTTAGACTATTGCAAAAACTAGATGGCGACTCTCCGCTGTGTCCACAAGAGTCACAAGATCAATGTGGACGGGGAAACATCGAAGCATGACAAAAAGTCCAAAATTGGTATGGTTATCAGAGATAACAAAGGGCAACTGACTATTGCTCTTAGCAAGCTCCTGCAAGCCCAATACCCTGCAGAACTAGTTGAAGTAATGGCCATCGAGCAAGGTGTTTTGCTGGCCCAAGAAATGCATCTAACTCATGTTATCTTTGAAGCTGATGCTTTCACAGTCATACAAGCCATCAATGACAACACAACAGGGAATGACTTTGGCCACATCATCTAGAGATCCAACAAGCCAAAAACACCTTTACTAGATGTTTCTTTAAACATCTGAATAGGGACTTCAATAGGGTAGGTCATGAACTTGCTCAGTTTGCTAGGATTAGTGAAAGCACTCACATATGGAAGGGTGTTACTCCTTCCTTGGTTATTTAATATCATCCCACTTCAAAAAATAATCATGGTCCACAAGATAGTAGTGCATCCCACTTCAACCCACTTCAACTGCATCCCGCACAGCATCATCAATAGAACACAAAAATGCCATCATTCAAACTTTCCAAAAAGCATAATTGTTACCATTAAAAAATGGTGGCACATTTAGAGATTGAGACCTATCCATCTCAATGTGGTGTCAAGGATCACACTATGGTGTTTAAACCACAACAAGTGCACCTACTTTGATACCAATTGAAAACTCAAATAGCGTTGAAAACACTATGAACATTTAAACCCTCAAACAACAAATTACAAATTCAAACTTTATATCAAACAATGTATGTGCGGAAAATGATAACAAGCTTATAACAGAATTGATAAACAATCTAAACCATAAATAATCACAATTACAGTAGTAATTAAATGGTAAAGATAAAGGGAAGAGAGATGCAAACACAAGGACAACACACGATATGTTATCGAAGAGGAAACCGAAGCCTTCGACGTAAAATCTCCCCGCTGCCGTCCAAGCGGTCAATAATCCACTAGAAAATGTAGTTAGGATACATGAACAACAATAGACCTTCCAAGCCTAATCTACCCAGGTACCTAAGCCCTCTAAGCTTCTTGCTTCAACGAGGTTGCGCCAAACCTTTTTCTTCTCTAGCTTACCAGATTCTGCTATAAACCATAGCATCAACCAATAACCATTGGTCCCTGCTAAACTGCTTCCCTTAGCACCAAAAGACCTTCTCACAGACGTGGATATGGTGAGAAAAGGATTTGGTTAAGAACCTCTCAAGGATGTATCAATGGAAAGGAAGAGAGTAGAGAAATTTGAAGAGTCTCTAAGGTGAAGATTGTGGATGAATCAATCTTTTTTTTCTCTAGGGTTTCTCTCTCAAAATTCTCTCTGGAAGCTCTCTACATTTCGTGGGTTTAAGGGGTATTTATACTAGGGTGAGACAGAAATGCGAAGAGTCAGGTTTTTCAAAATAGAGCTGGTTGGCGGCCTGGCCTCGCGACTTGGCTGAGTCGCGAGTTCAAGCCGTAAACTAATAGAACGGCTAGGTTGGACTTTTTATCCTGTAGTGCTTTAGCTAGCACGACTGTTCATCTTCTCACACGCTTCACTCGTGTACTGAATTTGGCGGCTTGCCAGTCGCGAGTCACCCACGAGTCCCAGCCGCAAAGCCTTACATTCTTGCACTTTCTTGGGCATTTCTTCACACTCTCTCACTCACTACCCTTACATGAATCCCACTTAAATACAGGGTTTCTAAGTGCTGAAATACAAACAAATTGGCAAGGAATAAACAAGGAATAAAGCCATCAAGATGGTTGATTAAATTCAACCTTACAATGTTCCAAAAAAAAAATCATGTCTAGTTAAACAAAAAAGACTAAACAAAACAACTATCACACAAGAAAAGAGAGAGAGAGAGAGAGAGAGAGAGAGAGAAGCAACGTCCTAGAAAGAAAAGAAAAAAAAATTGGTAACATGCCCACCCACAGCCACAGCCCAAGAAAGCAAAAAATTAATATATATATATATATAAAGCAAATTCCAGTCGTCAAAGAAAAGAAAAGAAAAAAAAAGGAAAAAAAAAAAACTGGACATGGTTATTTTTGTCCATTAAGCAGCCCCATTTTCTCCCCATTTTGGAGAGAAAACGTTTTGGTGGGCCCGAGAAGAAAACACTTAGGTCCCACCATTTATTTTCCTTCCTCTCCACCCAACCAAACACACTCAAAAAAGTTTTCCTTCCTATTTTCTCTTCAAAGTTTTCCATCCACCCTATTTCACCTTCAAACAAACACACCCTAAAGTAGTTACTGACATAGAAAAAAAAATGAAATAGAGGATTCCCACTTGAAAGTGACTCTGACACAGAAAAAAAAAAAAAAGGAAAAAGAAGTTATTCTCAAAGACCAAACCATATAACCTTCTCACCAATTTCACTATTCTATAAGTAGCTTTTGTTTGTCCCATGTTTTATACTTATTTAACTATTTTTTTCCTTTTTATTTAATATCATTATTTTCACCATTTTCACTGTGATACCTTTCATAGCATTTTATTATTGAGTGAAGCTAGAGATATTACAAATTTTACTACTTATGTCTTACAAATTGGCATGTCACCAGTCACAAAAAAAATAATTTCAAACATATATTCATTATATTGTTTAAGTAATACTAATCATATTTTCACCACATCAGTTTGTAAAATTTGTAGTAGCTATGACTATGAATTGGTTATTTTTGTTTATTTATTTCAATAATATGAAATATATTCATATTTTCTTACAATGTTTATTTATTTTGTTATTATTATTGATTAATATTTTAAATTAATTTTACTTTTATATTGTCTTCTAATTTTGTCCCCTTTAGACTAAAATCTTGGCTCTACCACTGCGTACACTAGACCCTTGAACTTCTCTCTCTCTCTCTCTCTCTCTCTCTCTCTCTCTCTCTCTCTCTCTCTCTCTCTCTCTCTCTCTCTCTCTCTATTATATATATATATATACACACACACACACACAAAACATTTTCCCAATTGGTTTTCCTTTGTTCTTGTTTCATTGTCGTTTGCATAGGGTATAATTTGATCTACCATGAGTTGTCAAGTCATGATTGGAATGTTAAGAAAGGGTTACATTTTCCAGAATGCTACCAGGCAAACTAAAAGAAAAGGCATCATTACTTTAATTAGTATGTTTTATATACTTTCTATAAAAGATGAAAGAAAAATTATTCAACTTAATAGAGCTAGGTTGAAAAGCATTTTATTATGTGGGGTAAAAATTGTAGGAATCTTTTTTTCCTTCTTATCATGTTCTATATATATATATATATATATATTTCTTTTTGTTTACTTTCAAAATGATATACTACATAATCCAGAACTTGGAATGTTGACTAATGATTACTTGGGCGTAAACTTGGAATTTCTATTGGCAAACATATGTAGTAGAACTTTTCGTTTGTTTGGATTAAGTTGTGAAATAATTCTTTTTTGGCTGAGTGTGGAAAAATTAGGGCAAATTATAACTTACTCACTTATTGTTTGGCTGAAATTTGAGTTGTCTACCTGTGATTTGAAATTTGACACTTTAGTCTTTACCCACCTAAGATTTGCTTAGTTAGAGTTCTATAACCCACTTCTGTTAAAAACATGGTTAAATATATAATTTTGCTCCACTTTTATATCTCTCCCCTCCAAAAACACAAAAATATAAGATTAAAAAAATTCCAACAGAACACTTGCATTATAGTATTTCAAATCACAGGTAAGCAACTTAAATTTCGGTCAAATCTTATATGAGTAAAGTGTCAAATTTCAAATCATAAATAGGCAATTTAAATTTCGGTCTAACCATAGATAGATAAATTGTAATTTATCCAAAGAATTATTTGCTATAGAGGGAAGTCACCTATCACATATAAGATCATGTTAATTAATAAACTACAAGTATATAGATGAATCTTCCAAAAAAAAAGAACTATATGCAATATGGAGTGCTTCTGTTTAAGAATAGATCAATTTGGCTTTATCCTATCTTTAGAGTGTGATACAATAAGTGTCTTTTGAGAGCATCAAAGGTTACCTTTTAGAAAAAATATATATATATTTAAGTTATAACAAGGTAGATGGGAGGCTTAAACTTGGACATCTCCGCTAAATATAATACCAAGATAACTCAATTGAGTTATATTTATAAGACTTGATACTTTACCCCCCCCCCCCCCCCATCTTTAAAATATGATATATAGATGTACAAACTTTCTTGGTTTTTTTTTTTAGTTTTTTTTTTATTTATTTTTTATTTTATTTTTATTTTTAATAATTCAATAGTTGCAAAAGGGGAGATTTGAATCTTAAATATATCTGTTAAAGTTATCAAAGTTATCAACCAGTTGAGCTAGAAGGCTATTGACCATATATTCTTTCTTTTAATTGCCTATAAATGGTGAACAAAAAATTGGATTTTAAACTTATTCGAAATCCCAACAACACTATAATTAAACCTTAAACAGGAATTAAATTAGGTCTGATATGGTTAATGAGGTAATATGAAAAAAGATGAGTTTGATTTAGTTTTATACCTATTAAAAAAAACAAAAAACAAAAAACAAAAACAAAACATAAACATATGGTTTCAAAAATTGTATTCCAGGAAAAAAATATTATAACCTTAATAATGATTTAAAAAATGTATGTAATGATTAAAGAGTATTACCAATTCATCACACTACCATAGTCCCACCATAGTGTTACAAATAAATATTTTTGATAGGGGTAATTTTGACTAAGGTTCAACAAATCCCAGTAACACCACGCAAGGAAAGTGACGGCACCCACGGGTCCGTCAGTCCCACAGAAGCAGACGGATGATTTAGAGTGAAAGTGTAAAAGCGACAAGGCCACGTTAAAACCCAACGTGATGAAAGGCAGACAGGGTGAGTAAAAGGCCAACTAGGAGTTGGAGCAACAACTGAACCAAAGAAACAAGCGATGCCAAGAAGGCCAACACAACGAGCAGGATTTGGACGAACAAAATGGAAGCCACCTATCGACGAGGGACAAACAGGAGAGGGAAGACTAGAAGGAAAGCAATGTCCTCAGCAGGAGGGACAAACCGAAAGATACTAGCCGCCCCTTAGAGATGGAAGCCAGTGCGCTTTGCATGGCCCAAGACATGCAGATGATGAAGGAGAAGATGGACATGATGATGAACGCCATGAGGGAACGAGTATCAACTAACGTAGATGAGTTGGTCCATTGGAAGGACTCCCCGTTCACTGCCCAGGTGACTTCCTTCCCCCTCCTTGCAAAGTTTTGAATGCCACAGGTAGAAGCCTATGACAGGTCAAGGGACCTACTCGACCATCTAGAGTCATTCAAAACCCTCATGCACTTGCAAGGAGTTCTAGACGAAATTATGTGCCAAGTCTTCCCAACCACACTCAATGGACCGATGAAGGCATAGTTCAGCAAGCTTATCCCAAATACCATCTCTACCTTCAAGGAGTTGAGCAGACACTTTGTCACACACTCTATTGGGGGACAAAGACACAGGAGGTGATAACGCCCGTTTAGGTTCCTAGTAACACCATGCAAGGAAAGTGACAGCACCTATAGGTCCGTCAATCCCACAGAAGTAGGCAGATGATCCAGAGCGACGGTGTGAAAAGCAATAAGGCCACATTAAAGCCCAAGGCAATGAAAGGCAGACGGGCTGAGTAAAAGGTTGACAAGGTGAATGAAAAAGCCGACGGGGCCAGCATAGTCTTGCTTGGTCCCCACAAATATCTGTATAAGGAAACATCTTGCATATCACGTAAGATGAATTAATTACTCTTTCATATCTCCCTCAAATGGAAAGACACCTTACAATCCTAGAAACCCTAGTACCAGATCTTTTCGATAAGGAAAAATCCCCTCTCTCAAGGGATCTTGGTTCACCACTCCCACTATATAAGCACCAGACCCACTCTTTTCCCAGGTACATAGAAAATCCCTATCTCTCTCATTATAGAGTTCTTATAGATTTCTCATTTGCTGACTTGACTTTTGAAGGATTCTTGGCCGGTACCACACCGGTGCCTTTTGTTTGGTCCTTCTGTTCTTCTGCACAGGTATCCATAGGAGTGATTTGGAGCCTACAACTCACTGACGATTTTAGCACATCATCAATTTCTATATTACGTCATTGGATGACAATATCATGATGCAATCACAAAACTCACATAGTTTTTTTTTTTTTTTTTTTTTTTAATAGAACCTCACACACAGTTGAGACAACCATTTTATATGATTTTCATCTATATTCTACTTCAAGACACTAGCTAGTCATACAATTTATAATAATTCGTAACTCAGGAAAATGATTTTCTACATTTAAAATGGAAAGCATTCTATTCTAGTATGTACTTGTACTAAATGTGTTATATATATATATATATATATATATAATAGGTGAAGCTAAGAGAAACTTAAATTAGAGTTCCAATTTTGCGCCATGTGTCCTCAATTATTTATTCTTAAAGAGTTTTATTTCTTAATTTTAGAATCAAATGTGGGGACCATATCATAACTATTCATCCAAATGAGTTATTAAGTACAAAAACCAAATAGTTTAGAATAAATGAATCATAAAAATTAAAAAAAAAAAAAAAAAAAAAAAAAGTGGCTACCTGTCCCTTGTAAAGCTTGAAGTTTGCCGTGAAGAGATATAGGTGATGGAAAAAGTGAAATAATATAAAAAGTGGCTAACGTTTGAGTTAACGAGAGTCATCTGTTGAATTTGAGTCTCAGTGGGTGGAACAGGTGTCACTCTCTGATGCAAAGACATCACAGGTTGGAGAGACTTCCTCCAATCCAGGTTGCAGAGAAACTTTTTCCAAAAAAAAAATCATACTACAAGATGTTTTGGTTCTTCTGGAATGATATTGATTCAATTAGTTGATAAAAATTACTGTTATACTTTTTTTATTAAAAACTACTTGTAACCCCATGCATATGCATGGATATACTTAAAAATATATAATAAGATGCATAATTAATATATATATATATATATATATTTAAATACTATTGATAGTCATTTTTACATTTTGTTAACCCTTTAAAAAATTTTGTGAGGACATTATTAAAAATAAAATGTAAATTGTCCATGTTGGTATTTATTTATTATTGTGAAGACCTTTTTTTTTTTTTTTTTTTTTTTT
>NW_027069779.1:765021-782935 GCF_002906115.3 Quercus suber | reverse complement strand
GGGGGGGGGGGGGAGAGAGAGAGAGAGAGAGAGAGAGAGAGAGAGAAGGATATTTTGAATGCCAAGAGTTGTCCATGTAGAGTCTTAAATTTCAATTAATAGGGTTGTTGTATTATTGGATGTTATAGAATGCGCCTAGACCTCCAAAGCTTTCTGTTCTCATAGTATTTGTAATTTGTAGTTTGTACTAGAAACTTAGGGTATACATCCCGTATACTTCATTGGTTTTTGTTGTACTTGGTTTTTATTTGATGAAATTTAAGCCTTATGGTCTAATGGAGAATCCTGACTATTGCTTATAGCTAATACTGGACTTAGGTATAGTTTGGAGTCTAATAGAGTCATACTCATATAAATGAATCTAGAACTAACTCCTAAAATTTGAAAACGACTCACCAAGCAGGAAATTGAGTAGAATTAACTCCTAAAATGTTGAAAATAGACCTAACAAGCAGGGAAATGGGCTGATTGATTTATAATATGCTTACATATCTAGTGAGTAGAAATGTAGAATAATTAGTATAGGTTTCTAGATATTAAGTTGAGAACTTGAGACCAAATGACCTGTAATTGTAGGGATCTTAGTGGTCCATTGTAAACGGGCAATTACATAGGACATAAAATGGGGAGCTGTCAAGGATGACCTTATAGAGAGTGTTACTTTGTTGAAAAGACCAAGTTTGATTGAACAGGTTTGAGAACAAAATACCTAAACATTGCGTTGTTGCAATTTATATTTACTATGTCACTGCATTGGTCATAAGCCATAGAGTTGAATTTAAATGTCGTCGGGGGAAGATCATATATTGTGTGTTGCATGGTTAAATTTAATTGGAAACCTAATATGCAGCTCCTAACAATTGTAATTGATATTTTCCCTGTTAAAATCACTCTCAAAAACATCATAAACCAAAAAAGAACTATCACATTTAAATATTGCTCAGATGTTGAACATCTAGGTATCAATCAAGTTTCTAGCACATTAATTAGTCATTTGTCTGTTTTTTTTACTTCAATTACAGATAATAGAAAAAAAAGTGTTTTTATGTAAAATTATGGCAAGTTCTTATTTATTGAAGCTTTAATTTGATTGCTTTTGGGTTGCATGTTAAGTGGGGGTAAGAAGTGATGTTGATAATCTTGTTGGGATCATAATATGTCTTATTGTATCCATGATTTTATTTTATATTAACTGTGGTTTACTTGTCAGATAATTGCTAACAATCTATTTGCTGCCATGTCAGATATGCAAGCACTAGATAGAGTGCAGCCTAGACCCGACGATCAGACCCAGTTGACCCGTTAGCTGGATCATCGGTCAACTCCGCTTTGGAGGCGCGCCACTGACGAGGTATGTAGTTTTATTATTAATACATGTCTGTTTTATAATTAACTCATGTGCACTACCTAACACAATGCTCATCCGTGTGTAGGAGGTGCTTGGCATCATAAAGGTTTGACGCCGTAAATGTGTATTGTCATAGGGTGGGCTAGACTCACTTATCATGCAATACATGGACAAAATTGCTAAATGCCCCTTTTGGGCAAACTAAGTAGTGTTTTGCCCTATTTTTTAAACTAATTAGGGAAATGCCCTTCTTTTGAAACTCGATTTTCTCAAAATCGAGTTATAAAAAAAAAAAAAAAAATTCTAAAGTCCTATAGCGGCGTTTTTAAGGACCTATAGTGACATTTGTAGGACCTATAGTGACGTTTTGTAACTCAACTTCCATTAAATCGAGTTATAGGCAATTTTTTTAATTATTTTTACCTATAACTCGATTTCATATAAATCGAGTTAAAAAACGCCACTATAGGTCCTAAAAACGTCACTATAGGCTCCTAAAAAATGCCGCTATAGGGCCTAAATCGATTTTGAGAAACTCGATTTTCAAAAGAGGGGCATTTCCTTAATTAGTTTAAGAAAGAGGGCAAAATACTGCTTAGTTTGCCCAAAAAGGGCATTTAGCAATTTTGTCCTGCAATACATAGATGCAACAGGTTTGACCGGGTTATTCAAGGTTCTTGATATGGAGGTCGACCATACCTTGATCATGGCCTTGGTCGAGTGGTGGCGTTCGGAGACGCACATGTTCCACTTACCCTATGGAGAAATGGGTATCACCTTGCAAGATATAGATGTGATGCTGGGGATTCCGGTTGATGAGTTGCTTGTCACTAGGAGGACAAACCAACAATGGAATGTGGTGTGTCGAGACTTGTTGGGCCATGAACCTCCGCTTGTGATACCGAACTCAAACAAGTCTACCTTTGTTAGGGCGAGGATAAAATACAAGTGGCTTGATGCACAGTTTTCCGCTTCCCCAGCTGCGGATGCTGGTAACAAAGTCATGCAGCAACATGCCTACTACTACCTACTTGTACGGATAGGGGCCCTGTTGCTCACGGATAAGTTGGCGGACTGGGTCTCACTGTTGCCTCTGCAATTCTTCAACCTAATTAGTAATGCGAGACGGTAAGTAGTGCAGCATTGGCTTGACTTTACAAGCAACTTTGTAGTAAATCAAAGAAGGATGCAATGCAGATTGAAGGAGCACTCTTGTTGGTGGAGCTATGGGCCTATTCAAGGTTCCCACGAATATGCCCTATTACAAGGCCGCCTTTACCGCCAGTGGACTTAGGGCCCCTTGCCATTAGGTATGTTCATTGAGTTCTCGTTATTCAAGCTAAGTTTCTCTTAGGAATAATTATTTATGTGTAATAGTATATTAGATTTTATTTGTCTCTTTGATATAATTAAAAATATGTCAAACTAACAAACTATATGTTGTTAGACCCATTAAAATACAACCAGATTAACATAATAAATTAGCCAAGTGATTACTTAGTCCAAATTTCAGATCTAGGTTAACACAATCATATAATCATATCATGTATAGCAGCAGAAAAATAAATAACACAATGATATGATAACCCAGGAAAACCAAATCGGTAAAATACCTGGGGAGGATTTAACCTAACTATCATTAAGGTAAACTTGAATCCACTATAGAAAGAATTAAAGTTTTACAATAAGATTTAGACCACTAACATCTTATTGCTACCCATCAGTAGAAACTTACTGACACGATCATGTGCAAGCTCTGAGACTACAGACTCCTTTCATAGATTTTCCAGCAAATACAAGCACACCCGCTTGTGTATCTTTAAGCTCTTATAGCAACAACTGAGTGATCATCAAGTTCTTGAACGAATCTCCTCTTGATAACCCTAAGCTTGTGTAAAGGAAAACTCCTCACAGATCTCACAAGAGATTTACACAAACAACAATATGAGCAACCTCTAAAACGTGGCTAGGGTTTGCCTTATATACCTAGGGGAAAAACATAAAACCCTAAACGGGATGAGTTGGAAATTCTATAGAAAAAACGCATTCGCCCAATTTTTGATTGATTGAGCCTAAACTTTGATCAATCGAGCTAGGCCGAGATGCACGTTAAATTCTGCATCAGGTCGATTCCAACTTTACATAAACAAAACAACTTTGAGCAAGTCTAATCAAGACTAAACAACTTGTTTTGATCATGATTTGCCAACAATACACATTAGAGTTCTAAATACATTAAATCCTAAGTCTTTAGAACCTAACAAACTCTCCATTTGGCAATCTGTGACAAAACACAAACTAAAAGCTCAAAGTTTACAAAGAAAAGCCCTTTACAAAAAAATGCTCATTACAACAAATCCAATCCTAACTACTATCAATCAATTGCAAGTGTAACCAGTAGCAAAATTGAATTAACCTGTATATTTCCTGAAACACTAAACAAAATGCATAAACGCATGTGTGGAAAAATACAAGTAAACAAAATCAATTCTTGATTTCATACAAACATAAAATAAAGACATACAAACATAAAATAAAGACATATATCAATGAATAAGATCATGAATATAAATCAATAAGCAGTGAAACAAGAAACATAAACAAAGTATCTCCCCCGAACATGAATAGCCCAATAAAAAAATACATTAAGAGCCAAAAATGTAAATACAAAGTACAGCTCCTAGATACAATCTAATCACCACAGGCTCAGAACACAATCAAAACTCAAAATTCCCCCTATCAACAGAAACTCTACAGGCTACACAAAATACTAATGCTGCTCCCCCTTTTTGTGACGGAATGCCAAAGGGCAATCAGAATCTGCCATCAAAAGGAGGTGGCGAAGGTGATAGTCTAAAAAGCGCCAACTCTACACGCAAAGCACGAACCTCATCAAGCAAGTCCACCAAAGTCTAACCATGAGTCGCCTGAACGGTCATGACAGTCTCCAAAATACATCGAATGTCTGAATCATCCAAAGTAATATGTGGAGGAACATCAGAAGAAGCAGCAGCAGCACCAGACGCCTCTGCCTATATAACACCTATAGAAGAAGAAGGAGGGGGTACAGGACTAGAAGACTTAACTCGAGGAGCTCTTATGTGAGCAGCCCTCTGCCTAAGAAAGGTAGCACCTATGGGACCAGTAATATGAAGGGGCTTAGACGTGGGGAAACCATCTAGACCTAAAAGTAACAAAATCCTATGGATGAAAATAGGATAAACAAGCGCGTGACCAATAGTGCTACTCCTATGAATCTCGTTCAAAGAACGAAGAAATAGATGAGGAAAAGAAATAGAAGCACCAGAGACAAGGGCATACAAAAGCACACATCTCTCAATAGGGATGGTGTGAAGATGAGAGATAGGCTACAAAGAATGACACGCTATCCTAAAAAAAGAGAGTCTTTGAAAGCTCAGCGAACGTGACCCGAGGATCATAATCGCATTGGATAGAAGACTTAGTGATGTATGACATGATGTCATCTAAGGATGGAGACTCCTCATAAGGATATATAGGCTCCCTAACAACCGGAACCCCAAGAGCATTAGCCACTACCCTAGGGGTAATGGTGAACTCGACACCTCGTATCCAACTCCTAACAAGGGTGTTGGAATCATAGACGTGGCAAGAGAGGTTTGAATAGAACTCTTTAATAAGGGCGGTCGGGGGTGGATGATTTACCTCCAATAGAGACAACCAGCCCCTACTCTCAAAGTTAGCCCTAATGGCTGGATCTACCTTATCTAGGAGAACAGAACGCTCAGCCCAAATTTTCCTCTTACTGTTCAACTTATCAAAGGCCTCTTTGCTTTTGGCATCCTTTAACAGCTCACTCCTAGAGGGAGACTTAGAAGAAGTGGAGGGAGTCCTATGGGCTCTAGTCTTCTCAGGCATGGTGCTAAGGAAAGGACAAGGACATAAAGTAGAACCAAAAAGAACAAACAGGAAAAACCAAGAGCAGACTGTAAGTTAGCACAAAACAAATGTAGATAAAAAATCTATATGATGCATGAACAGTTAAATGTTATGATGCATGCTCTATTGTAGTAAACTAAGTTCAAATTAAGTTCAACTTCACAAAATTTGGCTTGAGCATAGAGTTTCTAACAAAAACCCCAAAATTTGAAAAACCACTTGTTCATTTGTTTGTTTGTTTGTTTTTTTTTTTTTGTTTTTTTGTTTTTCCCCCCCGCGGCAGGTGCCTTGATATGATTTTAAGCCTCTTAGCATTTTCTCTCTATTGAGGAAAAATTTTGCTTCCCTGTCTTAGATTTTAGGGATTAGGAAGTGAACATGCATATAGAGTATGGAGAATGATGAAAAAAGTAGCTAAGATCCTGGACACTATTGTTTGTCCAATCTTCTTACTTGGGTGCATTTTACATATGATGCAGATTGGTTGAGGGAGAAGAAAATATTTTAATATTTTATGTTGTTTTCTCTTTCCTAGTGGATTCTCTTTCCTAGTGGAAGTAGGATTTAATAATGATGCAGATTAGTTGAGGGAGAAGAAAATATTTTCTTCTCCCTCAACCACTATGCATCAGCATATCTCTCAATGAGATAGCAATTCATTTACTAACTTGCATTATCTAAAAGATTGTTATCGCGCAAAAGTCCCTTGCTTCTGTAAATGTCTAGGAGAGGTGATCAGTAAACATTCTTTCTTCCAATTTTGAAAAGGCCGATACTTGGCTCAAACCCACAATGCATGGCTTGGATAGAGGGCAAATTTTTTTTTGATAAGTAGAGATTTATATTTAGACCATGACAGAGGGCACGTTCCATTGCAACAAGTTCCAACTATAATTGGATTGCATTATCTGTAACATGATAGTAACACCTAATCTTTTAGGTTTATATTGGTGGGCATACATAATTTGATTTTTCCAACTTGATGGCCAAAGGAAATGATGATGCACACTGAACAAGCAAAAATAATAATTTAAATAAATAAAAATAAAAAATAAAAACCGTAGAATTCATTTCACTACTTGAGGGTGCTTGGAATCACCACCAAGCTATAGAGAAACATCTCTAAATAGAAATACTGTTCAAAATTCACTACTCAAACCTATTCCTAGAGCCTCTTTTTAAAAAGGTTCAAGAGTTGATTGAGTCAAAATTGCATTCCATAAAATCCTCAACAACATGAAAGTCTAATTTCAAATTTTCAAATATGATCTGTTTGGCTATCTCAAATAAGTAACATTTGAGTCCAATTTCAATTTACTACTTTTTTCTTTCGATTTTGGAATAGAGTTATCCATGTTTTGCATCATACCTATGTTCCTGCTTTTATGACACCCTTGTTTTGCAGGTTCAGACGATGCTTAGGTCTTTACAGAGGTGCAACAAAGGTTCTGACATGCATAATGACCTTAAGCTGACACTAGAATATGTTGATGAGCTAGGCCGACTTAAATTGGTAGATAAGCTCGTAAAAGCATCCGACATTGGTACACAGGCCCCAGGTCATGGCAGGTGAAATGGTGGGTCTCGAGGGGGTGGACATCATGGAGGTGGTCAAGCTAGTCGTAGTCGTACGACCAAGCCAGATCCCATCTATGAGGAAGGGGATGACTTGGGTGCAGAAGAGTCATAGCTTGGCACTGATTGGGTACTGTCTGACGACGGTAGCAGGACACCGCAATGGATGTTTGATGCTGGTACTTGGCCATCCCACACTACCAGTCATGAGGACACTGTTCCAGCCTAGACTACGTCCCGTGGTGCTAGCACGGACTATGAGGACCTTCCCCATATGTCGCCCCCAGTTTTTAGTGGATCTGCCCATGATGGTGGATGCATATTTGTCCCCACACTAGGCATGCCCACCCCACCTCTAGTGCATGTAGAGCCCACCATGGCAACTTCATCTCTAACCCCTTACGAACATGCTATACAGATTAAGCAGATACCGACTAAGGATGTTGAGCCGGTGGAGGGTTTGCAGAGATTGCGATGCCCTTCTGCGTATGCTCTCGATTGCGAGACCGGTGATGGTATGTACTTCGTCTACACTTCCCATCTTCTTGAGCTACTTATACTGTCCATTTGATTGAATATGTTAATTTAATTATGCTGTTGTGTCTGATGAAACAGGTAAGATTAGACCTGTGAGGGCATATGGGCGGAAACGAAAAGATCATTAAATGCCTTAGTGTGTGCTTATACTTCTTGTGGATAGGTGACTGGATATTTCTGTTTCAATTTTCTTTTAAATTTGAATCTTTTTTTTAAAGCTCATATATGGTGGAAAAAATGCTACCCCTAAAAAATATTTTCAATATTTTCATAATTTATTAGAGTAAGCAGTTATAATTAGTACAATATCACTTTCTTTTGATTCCATACTAATACTATTTCTTTTATACCCACTAAAATACAAGGGTGAGAAAGCATATTCATTACTTCATGGGATTTGGGAGAATGTATGTTTATCATAATGCCATTATTGATCCTTTCTCTCTCTTTCTCAAACAATTTAAGAGAGGATGTTTGATATTTAATATGGTCAAAATTGTCTCTCTAGGACCTTGGAAAGAACGCTATGTTTGTCATTATATTCATGTACTCTCACACTCTCTCATGATCTGGGAAGAATATATGAACATTGAAGTTTGCCATTGCTTAATAAAAGCTAACAAACACACACACACAATACTCACATTCCCTCATTCACTGTCTAGATAGGAAGGTGATTACAGAAAAATGTAAGGTGGTGGGCTATATAGGCTTTAGCACACTGCCTAAACCCATGTAAGTTTGTTGATATTTGAAGCCTTTGTAGGGTGCTTATTGTCTGGCAGATATACCAAAAAAGAAGAAGAAGAAATTGTGGTGGTATCCCCCAAAAGTTGGTGATCAAACTCAGGATCTATCAGTTCTATTCTTGATGTTGGGAAATACACAGGACCCAACTCAGAAAATAAAGAAGAAGAAACAAAATCTAAAGTTCTGATTATTAATAAAAACCTGATAAGGAACTACAACTTACAAGTTGCAAAGGTAGAGGAAGCTGAAATCCATAAGAAAGCATTTTCAAGAACCCAATTAGTTTGTTGATATTGTAATTATAATCACAATTGTTCTTGTTGCTGTCAATGCTCTTAGTACTTACATCCTCATCTTCTTATGTTGATTGTTAATTATTATTATTATTATTTCGACAAGTGTTCGTTGTTAATTTTAATTGAGTTACTAAATTTGAGAGTAAAAAGTAAACATGATCATGGAAGGGTATTCATTTTTTCCATGTGGTGAAATATGGTGTCTTGAAGATGCTTATTAAATATCTAGTCAAAGTTTCTTTTAAACTCCTATGGCAAAACATATTTTTCTGCCATGTGTTACCTAATCATGTTTGCCAGAAGTTTTCAAAAGAACTCAGAACGGAGTTGGTAAGTGTCAAGGATAAAGGAAATATTCTCAATATATCATGGGTTAAGGCTTCTGAATCTGTATCTCTAGTTTTTTAGGTGCTTATTGTGATAATATGAATGAATGCAATTTCAGTAATTTTTAATGAAAATTAAAATTTATTAGAAGTGTAATTATATGTGCAGGAGGAAGCACAAGCTGACACTAAAAGTGATGAAAACGACCAGAAAATTTACAATCCCCTTAATTTGCCAATGAGTTGGGATGGGAAGCCTATGCCATATTGGTTGTATTAGCTGCATGGTCTTGGTCAGGTATTTTTCCCATCTATTTGTAGGAGCCTTTCAAGCAATATACTGTAAATTTAGTCTCTTGTTCCAATTTTTTCAAATGTTATATCATATCATCTGTATCTTCCAGGGCTTTGCATTTTTTGTTTTAGAAGTAATTAAATTTCATGAAGAAAAGCACCAAAGGGCTCAACCCTTGTGCATGGGATGATACAAAAGAAAAGTGCTCTTCAATTATGTCTTTAATTAACTGGAAAGAATCTATTGTCTAATTTGGGCAAAACTTTGTGGAAATAAGAACTATTGTACAGATGAGCATCTAACTTAGGGGGAATCCTGTCTATTTTGTTTAGGGGGAGTTAACATTATTTTTGATGTATCTAACTTAGGGGGAGAGTTAGTTTGCGTATTTGTTGATTTATTGTTTTTCTGTCACACATGCGTTTATGCATTTTGTTTAGTGTTTCAGAAAATATACAGGTTGATTCAGTCGGGCTGCTGCCTACACTTGCAACTGATAGATAGTAGTTAGGTTGAATTTGTTGTAATTTGGGCAACATTGTGTAATTGGCCATTTTATTGTATTGGGTTGTTCTTGTATTTGAGCATTTCATTTTGTCACGAATTGCCAAAGGGGGAGTTTGTTAGGTTCTAAATATTTAGAACAATTGGCAAATCGTGAATACAAACTTGTCTAGATATAGATCTTAGAGCCTATAGGTATTATTAGACAATACTCAAGGTAATTCAAGTCAAGATTCAAGAACATACAAGCTGCAGGAAGAAGATTTCATAATCTTCCTGGTTCGATTGATCGAAGAACAGACTCGATCGATCGAGAATCGTATCTGCAGAATTTTAAGTCAACCTAAACAGCTATTTAAGCCCATGCAGGATTAGGGTTTCAGGTTTACTTCTCTCACTATATAAAGGAAACCTTAAGCCACATTTTTTAGAGCATTTAGAGAGAGAGAGAGAGAGAGAGAGAGAAGAGTGTGCCACTTTTGTATTTAGGGTTTTGTACCCAAACCTCTCTAAGTCTTTGGTTGCTCATATTGCTGTTTGTGTGAATCTCTTGTGAGATCTGTGAGGTGCTCTCCTTCACACAAGCTTAGGATTATCAAGAGGAGATTTCTTCAAGAACTTCATGAGAATTCAGTTTCAGCCATAAGAAAGAAGAAGTCTGTGGTCTCAGAGCATGTACATGGTCGTGTTAATAAGTTTCTACTGGTGTGTAGTAATAAGATGTTAGTGGTCTAAGTCTTATTGTAAAACTTCAATTCTTTCTATAATGAATTCAAGTTTACCTTGAGAATAGTTAGGTTAAATCCTCCCCAGGTTTTTACCGGTGTGGTTTCCTGGGTCATCATATTTTTGTGTGATAACCTAGAATACTTGCTATATACTTGATATGATTGTTTGATTGTGATAACCTAGAATTGCATAATTTGACTAAGTAATCACTTGGCTAATTAACTAGGTTAATCCGGTTGTGTTTTAAGGAGTCTAAAAACCATATACTACTCATGCATAAGCATTACAACATGTCCATGTATTAATACTTCCTATGCTTTGTGATTTTGATTAGTTGTGTTTTTTGTTTATGTTCCAGCTTGTGCTAAAAAATTGCATTTATTTGCTTTTTGTTTTAAATGTTTTTACATTTTTTTTTTATTATCAATCTTTACTTTTTTTTTTGTATAAAAATAAAATCCAAAAACACATAAAAAATAGAAAATCTAAAAAGTTTGATTGATATTATTGTGTTTTGTCACAAACATGTTTTGCCTTGTACCTTTGTGCTAATGACTTTGTGCATTTACGAGCATAGCTTGTACCTTATGCACTCATATCATTATGGGAAAAATCTTGAAATCTATGTGACTGTTGTAAATAGATCTTCAAACTTGTCATGAATAATTAGTCAATGGTTCTGTTGATCTTGAATCTTGCATAGACTTGTGCCTATATATCTTCCCACTGTTTATTTGTTTTGTTTAAAGAGCTCAACAAATGTAAATCTCAAAATGAAAAGAGATAATGAGCTACAAAAGCCTTTGCACATATTAGTATTTGACTAGGAAAAAGAGAAAGCGACTTTTGTAAAAAATGTATGATGCCCAAAAAGCCAAAGGCTTACTCATCAATTTGAAATATCAAAAATTTTAGGCATCGATCTCAAAATGAGATGTAATTATTCAAAAAGATCAAATGATATGATGAATATGGAGCCAAATGAAAAGCTTCAAAATTATGTTATCAAGTTTTGTGGGAGGTCATATATGCATATTTCTACAATTGAGATAGGTCACTTTTCCTAGTTCTAATTGTGTATTCCTTGGTTGAATTGATCATTGAAGCTTCACATTGGACTAACGACTATCTCATTTTTGGTATCCACACACATCACACATGTCTATATTCATGAATGCCATATTCATTTGTGTGATTGTATTTGATTAAATGCATTTCACATACTTAATTTTTGTTGATTAAACACAAAAAGATTTTTGAGTGTTTTAATTGTTTTTGGAAAATTTTTTGTTTTTGTAAAAATATCAAAATTTTCAAAAATTGTGTTGCCTTGTACTGGCGACTTGGTTGTGGGTCTATCCAGTCACATGCCCCAGTCACGAGCATTACTCAGAAGGCTTTTATGACTCACTGACGGGTCAAAGTCCCAATCACGAAAAAGACTTAGAAATTTTTCAAAAATTTGGATTTTTAGAGTTCTCGTGACTTATTTTGGCGACTTGTTTGCAAGTGGAAGCTCTAATTGCGAGGTCATACAGAAATTTTTGCAGCTCCCTTTGCGACTTTCTCATGGGTGAACCTTCCAGTCGCGAAAAACACTTAGACAAAATTTTCAAAAAATTTTCTCTAAGGTGTTTGGCAACTAATGCCCGACTTGGTTCAGTCACGAAAAACACATGATTTGCACTTTAAGGGCAATTTTTAAAACTTTTCAGTTTTTTCTCAAACATTTATGACTATTCATTGTCTTGTTTGTTCAATATTCTCACAAACACACCATGCTACACTTCAAAAATCCCCCATTTTCGTCATCTTCTCAACTTCAATCTTAAAGAAAAGGTATAAGTTTTCTTATTTTCTCTAAGTATTTCATGATTATAGCCTTGTTTTTTTTTTTGGATTTTTGAGTTGTTGTTGAGTTTTACGATATGTGTGTTCGGAAATGGGTTGGGTTATTTTTGTTGAGTTTGCTTGAATGGGTTCTGTTAGTTTGATAATATGTCTCTTGATATGCTTGTTCTCTTGTCTGATTTTCATTCTTGAAGTATGATTATTATTCTTGTTGTACGCTGTAAGGTTGAAATTTATCAACCATCTTGTTGGCTTTATTTCATGTCAAACTGCTTGTAATTTAGCATTTAGTAACCCTGTATTTAGGTGGGATTCATGTAAGGATAGTGTGTGTGAAGAGAGTGTGAAGAATTGCTCAACTTTGTGCCAAGAAGCAGGGACTCGCAGCTAGGACTTGCGACTGACTTGCGGCTTGCAAGCCGGCAACTGCTGTACACGTGAGAAGCATGTGGGGAGGTGAAGGGTCACGCCAGCTGTCGCACTATAGGATAAAAGTCCCAGGCTGGCCAGGCCATTATCTTGTGACTTGAACTTGTGACTTAGACCAGTTGCAAGGCCAAGTCGCCAACCAGCCTTGTTTGGGAAAACTAATTCTTCGTATTCCAAACACACACCACTATATATAGACCCTTATACCCACGAAATGTAGAGAGCTTCTAGAGAGAATTTTGAGAGAAAAACCCTAGAGAAAAACAAGATTGCCCTATCCCCAATCTTCACTAAAAGACTCTTCAAATTCCTCTACTCTCTTCCTCTCCATGGATACATCCTGGGTAGATTAGGCTTGGAGGGTCTATTGCTGTTCATGTATTCCAACTACATTTTATAGTGGATTATTGACCGCTTGGAGGGCGGCAGAGAGGTTTTACGCCGAGGGTTTCGATTTCCCCTTCGATAACACATCACGTGTTGTCCTTGTGTTTGCATCTCTCTTCCTTTATCTTTACCATTTAATTACTGCTGTGATTATAATTATTTATGGTTTAGATTGTTTATCAATTTTGTTATAAGCTTGTTATCATTTTTTGCACATACATTGTTTGGTATAAAGCTTGAATTGGTAATTTTGTAATTGGGGGTCTAAACGTTCATAGTGTTTTCAATGCTATTTGACCATTCAATTGGTATCAGAGCGGGTGCACTTGTTGCGATTTCAATACCTTAATGCGATCCTTGACCCCGTTTTGAAATGGATAGGTCTCAATCCCTAAATGTGCCACCATTTTTTTATGGTAATAATTATGCATTTTGGAAAGTCTGTATGAGGCCGTTTTTGTGTTCTATGGATGATGCTGTATGGGATGCTATTGAGGATGGTTGGACTAGGCTGGAGGCTGCCAAATCCACTTGGGATAAGGCAGCTCTTACGACGGCTAATGCTAACAGTAAAGCATTGAATGCTATTTTCTGTGGTGTCTCTCTAGAAGAATTTCACAGGATTTCATATATATCACTATTGCTAAGGAAGCATGAGAGATTCTGGAGACAACTTATGAAGGAACCAAGAAGGTGAAAGACGCCAAACTTCAGATGTTGACCACTCGCTTTGAGGAGCTAAAGATGAGTGAGGATGAGTCCTTCGACTCTTTTTACAGTAAGCTGAACGAGGTGGTCGTCGACAAATTCAATTTGGGGGAAAAGACGGAGGATTCTAAAGTTGTAAGGAAGATCCTTTGGTCACTACCAGAAAGTTTCCGTGCCAAAGTAACGACCATTGAAGAGAGCAAGGATCTTGACGACATCAAAGTTTAAGAGTTGGTTGGTTCATTGCAGACGTATGAATTGTCACTGCCCACTCTGAAGAAGAGCAAATCTCTTGCTCTTAAAACAATTGATCAGAGAGTGGTATCTCATGAATTCTCAGAAGAGGATGCAATAGATAAAGATGTGGCATACCTTGTAAAGAACTTCCGAAAATTCTTAAAGCTTAAGAATGGTGGAAAATTTGGTGACAAAGGAAGATTTCAGAGTTCTAGGAAGGAGAAGAAAGAATTCCAAAGGAAAGATAGTAAAGATTCTCAATCTTCTCAAGGAATTACTTGTTTCGAGTGTAATGGACATGGACACTTCAAAAAGGAATGTTCCAACTATTTGAAGTCAAAAGAAAAGGTATATACTACTACCTTGAGTAATACTGATTCATCAAACTCTGACTCTAAAGATAGCTGTGACGGAGAAGGAAATTACTTCACATCCATGACCATTGCACATGTGGAATTCTCGGATGATTTAGGTTCACTTGTGAAGGAGCTTGGCGAGCATTTTGATTTGGAGTCTATTGGGGTTGTTGAAGAATCAGAAGCTGAAAAGAAGGAAGATTCATCTGATCTTTAAGAGAATTACGCCTCACTTTTTAAGAAATCGGGTGAGTATACAAGGGTGGCAAAGGCGGCTGTGAAGAAGATGAAGAAAGCTGAGGAAGATTACAAAAATCTTCTGGTGCGATACATGGAAGCAAAGTGTGAGATTGAAACACTAAATGGTGAGCTATCAGAAGCTTACACAAAAGTGAGATTTCTTAAACAAGAGGTAGTGCAAGCTCATACCAAGATAGAAAGGGTCTCCTCCAAGAAGCTGGAAGACGTTAGCTCATCTCAAAAACCTTCCTTAAATAAGTCTGGGTTGGGATACAGCAGAGGGACTAGGTCATCAGCCAATGTCACCAAAGAAGTGAAGTTTGTGAAGGCCAAAGAGACGGCTATGGCTAAACCTATTCCTGAGAAAGTCAAGGTTAAGAGGAAGAAGAATGTGAATGATCAACGGGTGTTTAACAAGTCCCGTAATCAATCAGAAGCCAAATTTGGAGCTAGAGGAAGATCACTTCCAAGATCACAACAGGGTCCTAGAACGAATTATCTTTGTCACTATTGCAGATTGCAAGGACATACTAGACCCAACTGTCACAAGCTGAGAGCATTGAACAATGCAAGCGCTCCTTGATCAAGAGGAAGGAGAAATGACGAGAGGTCTTGGGGTGGTGAGCGACCAAGAAGTCAGAATCGTGATCCAGGAATGATGGATGTGATGAAGATGATCGGTGCCTTTACCAATTGCTTGGAAAGCTTCACACGGAGGTTTGAAAGTCCTAACTCTCATAACCAATCCGTCATGGATATCACCCCAAACGCACGTGACGTGTGCGTGACGAAGGGTACTCATGCAGAAGCATTACAACATGTCCATGCATTAATACTGCCCATGCTTGTGAATATGCTTGGTTGTATGCTTCTTGCGTGCTTTTGAGTTACTATATTGTTTGTGTGTTTGCTTTTGGTTCAAAAGTTTTTACATTGTTATTTTTGTTTGCTTTTGATCATCCTTTTTACTGCTTTTGTGTCAAAAATCCAAAAACACATAAAAAGTAGAAAATCTTAAAAGTTTGATCGGCTTTGTTGAATTTGTCTTAAAGCATGTTTTGCCTTGTACATTTGTACTAATGGCTTTGTGCATTTAAAGAGCTTAGCTTGTCTTTTATGCATTCATGTGGAAGAAATTCTGAAATTTATGTGATTGTTGTAAATAGATCTTTAACCTTGTCATGAATGATTAGTAAATGGTTTTGTTGATCTTGAGACATGCATAGACTTGTGCCTATATATCTTCCCACTTTTATTTTATTACTTTACTCAAAGAGCTCACCAAATGTAAATCTCCAAATGAAAAGAGATATTGAGCTGCAAAAGCCTGTCACACATACTAGTATTTGACTGGGAAAAAAGGAAAGCGACCAAAATAAATTGTATGATGCCCAAAAGCCAAAGGCTAACCATCAAAATGAAATATTCAAAATTTCAGGCATCGATCTCATGATGAGATATGTTTATTCAAAAAGATCAAATGATATGTTGAAAATTGAGCCAAATGAAAAGCTTCAAAGAAATGTACTCAAGTTTATGTAGGAGGTCATATATGCATATTCCTATAATTGAGATAGGTCACATCATCTAGTGCTAGTTGTGTATGTCTTGATTGAATTAATCATTGAAGCTTCACATTAGACTAAGGACCATCTCATTTTTGATATCCACACACAACACACAAGTGTATGTTCAATGAATGCTATATTCATTTGTGTGATTGTACTTGTTTAAATGTGCTTTCACAAGCTCAATCTTTGTTGATCAAACACAAAAAGATTTTTGAGTATTTTGGCTTGTTTTTGGAAAGTATTTTGTTTATACAAAAATGTCAAAATTTTCAAAAATAGTGTTGCCCTGTTTTGACGACTCAGTCGGGGGTTAGTCCAGCCGCAGGTCTCAATCACGAAAAATACTTAGAAAGTTTTTTTCAAAATTCAATTTTTTATGATTTTCGCGGATCAGTGTGGCAACTTGTTCACGGGTGAAAGGTCCAGTCATGAGGGTACTCAGAAATTTTCGCAGCTCACCTCGCGAAAAACACTTCGAAGATTTTTTGGAAATCTTGGTTTCACAGTGTTTCGCGGCTTACCCTAGCGACTGATTGGCGACTTAATCCAGTAGCAAAAAATGCGTGTTTTGTGTTTTAAAGACAGTTTTAAAAACTGGTTTTCAGTTTTTTCCCTCGAATTTCAGTGATTGTCCATTGTCTTCCCTATTTCTCTTTCTCAAACACTTCGTGTCTCTTTGAAAAAGTTTCAATTTTTGCATTATGTCTTCATCAAACATCAAGAAAAAGGTATAGGTTTTATATATCTCACCTCATACTTACTGATTTGATCTTTATTCTTTTGTTTTGTGAAGTGTTTTTGAGTTCTTGAGATTTAATGTGTTCGAACATGGTTTGGGTTTGTGTGTATTGAGTTTTGTTGTTCCTGTATTGGCTTTACTTTGTTTCTAGTATTCTTTTCATGTGTGTTATCATGTTTTGTCTTTAGAGAGACTATGCTCTTTGATGTGGTTCATGAATGTGTTGCTCCATTCATATCACGTTCTTGGTATTTTGTCATTTGTGACCTTGTGATACCCTTTTGACTTTGTGTTGCTTATGTCTTCTTGTGATAGACTAGTTCCTATTTTTGTGATTCTGTGAAATCTCTTTGTTTCACACTCTTCTATCTAAATCTAATCAAACTAATGTGTGTACACTGTGGCATTGCATTTGGTTCTCTGCTGTGTGTTTGATGATTTTCAGTTGACTCGTTGTTCCTCCAAAGGTAAAGACATTGTAACTGATGACCCGTCAACCCCGGTTGCGAAACGGACACGACTGTCATCTAAGTCATCTAGGAACTCTTCCATTGAGAGATTTAGGACACCTACTGACTCATAGATGTACAAAGACACTTCCAAAGAGGCTTCTGCCATTGTGGAAAGAGTTGTCAAGTTTGACACCCTAAGGACAACATTTATCCCTAGGATTTTTAAAGGAAGAGATTGGGCTGACCTTTTCGGAAATTTTAAGGATCCAACTGAAGAATTGGTTGAGGAATTCTTCTCTAATGCCAGATATACATGAGTAGAGTTGAAATGCTGGGTACGAGGTGATAGGTCACAATCTGAATGACCCCTTGTGATTAACCCTAATTAATTAATTTAGCCAAGTAATTAATTAATCAATTAATCATGCAATTTTATAGAAGTACAAACAAATCACCAAAAACTAAATATGCAGCGGAAAATAAATAACACGGTGATTTGTTTACAAATGGGGAAAACCCTAATGGCAAAAACCCCACCGGGTGATTTTCAGGTCACCACTCCCGAAACTCCACTATTATCAAATCAAGCGGTTACAAGTAAAGGAATCCCAAGTACCTTACCAACCTACAGTTGAACCCTTACCCCAATACCCAATTGGACTTGAT